>NC_041398.2:184563534-184666034 GCF_900747795.2 Erpetoichthys calabaricus
AGCAACCAAACAGCAATCACAGGGCAAGGCCTCTCCAGCTAAACATTTGAGAGCAGGAGTGACCAAAGAGCTCTGAGGATCATCTAGCAGACGTCTGTTACTGGTGGAGGGATGATAGAGCCAAGGCCAGTAGAGGTGGCTGGGACACAAGGCGCTTGTCGGCAGGTGACACTGGTGGCTGAGCAGACCTTGTTGAGTGGTTTTGATGGCGGCACTGAGGCTCAGTGCTGGTTTTAAAGAAGAAGATCCTGACTGTATTTTAGCCAGATTTGAATCTGTTTTAAATGTAATTATTAATGAGCTTTTAACATCCACCATGGACAGTTTTTATGGATTATTTATTGATTCATTTATTAGGAATGACTCTGTATGGAATAAAAGCACAAAGCCCTATTGCAGTATCATTTGCTATGTGTATGAGTCCTCAGTCCACCCTGACGTCTCGGGATCAAGGGAGTGATGCCAGCTGCAGGTAACCCGGGCATCACATCCTTTCATCTGTACCTGGCATTGTTTGCCCTTCTATATACATTACCTGCTCTCTCCTTTAAAGTTGCACACCTGATGAGGCTGTTACAGCCAAAACATTGTGTATTTAACCTTTTTACCTTCTCGGTGTGCAAATAATCTTAAACTTTTTATTTCTGTATTTGTTTAAACACACATACATACAGTACAATCCCATCAAATCTCCATTCCTATCCACTGCCAATGTCGAGTCTATTATAATTTGGGGTCCCACAGACACAGTTGACTGACTTATTACTGGGTCACTTAAATGTCTTCCTCTTTACAGACTTGCCAAATTATATCTGAGCACTGATCTTCACTACAAGAGTCTGGAGGTCCATGGTGAGGTCTCACGGCAAGTGATTTTGATCTGACTTTCTGCAAGGTAGGCCTTGAAAGGATCTTTGAAGAAATTCCTTAGGAGAAAATCCATTTTCATACTGGGAATTGTAGACATGAAATAAGTTCCTGAAATTACCACCTTGGGGACCTTCAAGATTCAATGTGATGATGTCCTTCAAGTGTGAGGTGAATACCCAGTGAACTGCGTGGGCTAAATAGGCCTGTTCTGGTAAAAACCTTTCATATGTTTTTATGTTTAACTTAGGTAAATCTACACCCGTGTTTTTAGCAATGTCTGTTTTTCTTTAATGATGTTACATTAGTTGAATGATTGATTTCCGTTTCAAAAAACAAATATGCTACTTGGATTTCTTCTTTTGTTTCTATTTTTTTTCCTTTGGTGAACTGACAGGAAGACACAGAACTTGCTCAAAAAATAAATAAAAGGCACTTACCACTTTGTGAATGGTGATTACTTTAACATATGTTTTTGTCAAGAGTGCAAATTGTGAGGCTCAGCATGAGAAGACATTAATATCAAAGCATCCTGTCATTTTAAGACGTACTTAATTCAGCACAGAGGTGTAATGACCACAGCCTAACCAGCATTTCTCAACTTTCAAGTATTTGTGACCCGAGTTTTCATAACAGTTTTAATCACACCCCCCTAACGTTTTTTTGAAAGGAGCCCACTAATACCAATTTGTTCTTTTTTAATTAATGATATATCATAGATGCATATTTTATTATACCAACTTAACTTTTATCGACATTTATCTAACTCTATATTTATATTTCTAGTATCAGAGTGTAGTTTAAGTTAATTTGTTTTGGTTTCAATAGATGTATTTTTCATATTTTCAATTCTTGTTTTCTTTTTTTCACATCTTCATGCCCCCCCCTTTTGTTACTTCATGCCCCTCTAGGGGGGCCCACCCCACAGTTTGAGAGCCACTGGCCTAACCTGACATAATCAGTCCATTATGAGTGCACAGACCCTCATTCACAAAACCAAGTCAGAGTATCGAATCAGCGCGTCTTTGGCCTGTTGAGAGAAATATTAAGTACCTGAAGAAGACCAAACTGACAAGGGGAGAACAAGTAAACTCCACATAAACAAAGACTGGGCTCACATTCATTTTGATCATTAATTTATTGATTTTGATTATAAGTTTGATCATTTGATCATTAAAAATACATGAGTTCTATCTATCTATCTATCTATCTATCTATCTATCTATCTATCTATCTATCTATCTATCTATCTATCTATCTATCTATGCCTTCAGAACTGCATTAACATTAGTTCTTTGTGGTACAGATTAGTCAAGGTGCTGGAAACATTTCCATGGGTTTTGGTCCAGATTGATATCACAGCACCATGCAGTTGCTGCAGATTTGTCAACTGCACATCCATGATGTGAATCTCACAAAGTTGCTCTATTGGATTGTGATCTGGTGACTGTGGAGGCCATTTGAGCACAGTGAACTCATTGTCATGGTCAAGAAACCAGCTGGGGATGATTTGAGCTTTGTGACATGGTGTGTTATCCTGCTGGAAGTAGCCGTCAGAAGATGGGTACACTGCGGTCATAAAATGATGGACGTGGTCAGCAACAATACTCAGGTAGACTGTGACATATAAATGATGCTCAATTGGTACTAAGGGGGCCAAAGTGTGGCAAGAAAATATCCCCCACACCATTAAACCACCACCACCACCAGCATGAACCGTTGATACAAGGCAGGATGGATCCATACTTTCATGTTGTTGACGCCAAATTCTGTCACTTACCATCCGAATGTTGCAGACTTTGGCAACATTTTTCCAATCTTCTATTGTTCAATTTTTGCGAATTGTAGCCTCAGTTGCCTGTTCTTAGCTGACAGGAGTGGCACCCAGTGTGGTCTCCTGCTGCTGTAGCCCCTCTGCTTCAAGGTTCGACGTGTTGTGCATTCAGAGATGCTCTTCTGTATGCCTTGGTTGTAATGAGTGGTTATGTGAGTTACTGTCGCCTTTCAATCAGCTTGAACAAGTCTGGCCATTCTCCTTTGACCTCTGGCATCAGCAAGGTATTTTTTCCCAGAGAACTGCCGCTCACTTCATATTTTCCCTTTTTTCGGACCATTCTCTGTAAACCCTAGAGATGATTGTGCATGAAAAATCCCAGTAGATCAGCAGATTCTGAAATACTCAGACCAGCCCATCTGGCACCAACAACCATGCCACGTTCAAAGTCACTTATTCTCCTTTCTTTCCCATTTTGTTGCTCACGGTGAACATCAGCAGGTCGTCTTGACAATGTCCACATGCTTAAATGCATTGAGGTGCTGCCATGTGATTGGCTGATTAGATATTTGTGTTAACAAGCAGTTGAACAGGTGTACCTAATAAAGTGGCCAGAGAGTGTATATATAAAATGCTACGGCTTGTCTGTCTGTCTCACCACAAACCCACAAACTGCTTTAACTTGAATGTCAATCCTGGTCTTAATCGAAAACGTATGATACATTATGGAAATTTCAAAAAATTGAGGTAGCAGTTTATTAAAAGTGAGCATCAAACCATGTGTCATGGAATAAAGAAAAAAGAACAAGAACATCTACTAAGCATCAAACAAATTGTACAGTCATTGTACATTGTACAGAACATCATAATAGTAAGAAGAAGAGCAGCAACATCTGCTGATTTTCTAGTGCAGGATACAGAATGCAAGAATAAGAAGGGCAGAGAAGTGCATGCCGACATTCAAGAAGATACGTGTTCACAACTGGCTGAGAGATTACTGTTGTTTATATGTGGCCTTTTGGTCTGTCTTGTAACCCCACATGTAACTGGAAAGGCTCCTTATTTTACTGTCTGAAAACAAAGTGCTTATAAAAACAACATCCTGTTTATTAGTTTATTGTATTTATTGAATATCAAACATTAAAGTTTATTAAGCAGGCATAAAGTGAGCTGTGTTTGTATGTTTTACAGCAAAGTGATCACAAGACCAACTGCTAAACATCTTAATGGCTGGAAGAAATAGTAGAAGAAGAACAGCAACATCTACTAATCATCAAGCAAACCACAGAAGGCACTTATGTGACCAAGACTGAGAAACAATAAGAAGATGCTGAAACACACAGACAAACGAGAAGTAATCCGGAATACAGAATAACTGAGTGGCAGATAAACACGATGGCTCATCGACATGTAAGACAAAGTCCAGGATATAGAATGTAAAAACGAGAACAAGAGAGAAATGTGTGATGACAAACAACAAGATGATCAATTACTTGGAACTTCCAACCTTGTACACACATTGCTTTTACATCCTTGGAGAGATGTTTGTTTGAAGAGCACTACTTAAGAATATTTGATCACTAATGTGATTACCATGACGCCGTATTTTAATGGTGAAAGCAAAAGAATGCGTTGCCAAAATGGAAATGTTCAGCATGCTGAAGATGAGCCACCAGAAGCAATAAAATTAAGAGAACACTTCAATCACATGTTGGAATTCAGTGAATTAAATATTCAAGTGGAAAATCTTTACTGAGTAATACTGTGTAATTCGTTGAGAACAAAATGATGTAACATCGGTCAATGGAAACCAAAATTACCAACCCACTGAGGGCTGGATTCAACATCACACTGAAAACTGAAATCACAGGCTGATCCAACTTGCGTGAACTTCATCACAGCAACTCATAATATGACTCAGTAGTGTGTTCTGAGACTTTGGATCTCCTCCCTAACTGGATCAGGGCATCACTGAGCTCCTGGACAGTCTATGGAGCTACTTGGTAGTGTCAGATCCACCGATCTCCCAGAGGTTGTCAGTTGGATTCAGGTGCGGAGAACGTCAATGGCATCAAGGTGTTTGTCATCCAGGTATTGCCTACCCACTCTGGGCATTGTCCTGCACCAGGGAGAACCCAGGACCCACTGCAGCAGTGTAGGGTCTGATAATGACTCTGAAGATTTAATCCTGGTACCCTACAGTAGTCAGGGTACCATTGGTTAGCAAGTGGAGGTATGGGCAACCCTCCAAAGATATGCCTCCCCAGACTATTCCTGGCCCACCGCCAAACTGGTTACGCTGGATGATGTTGCAGGCTGTGTAACGTTCCCCATGGCATCTCCAGACTCTTTCATGTCTGTCAAATGTGCTCAGTGTAAACCTGTTTTCATCTGTGAAGAGAACGGAGCAGTAATGGCAGAGCTGCCTATTATGTATTCTCTGGTGAATGTCAATTGAGCTGCATGGTGATGGGCTGTGAACACAAGTCCCACTAAAGGATGTCAGGCCCTCATGCCACCCTCATGGAGTGTTTCTGACTGTTTAGTCAGAAACATACACACTAGTAGTGGGTCATTCAACTCTAGGGTTCTGGCAGTGCTCTGTCCTCACACAAATGAGTAGATATCGGTTCAGCTGCTGGGTTGATGCCCTTCTACAGGCCTGTTCATCCCTCCTTGTGTAAAGGCCCATCTTCTGGTTTCTCCTCCATGCCCTTGAGACTGTGCTGGGAGACACAGCAATCCTTCTTGTGACGACACGTATGGATGTACCATCCTGGAGGTGCTGGACTACTCGTGGAACCTGAATTGGCTGCAGGTACCACCTCATGCTACCAGTATTGACAAGGACACTAGCAAAATGCAAAACAATAAAAGAATCAGTCAGGAAGGATAAGGAGAGTGCAATTGTCTGTGGCCACCACCTGTAAAATCATTGCCTTTTTTTGGGGTTGTCTTGCTGTTGCCTCTCCATTGCACCTGTTGTCACTTTCATTTGCACCAAAGCAGGTGAAGTTCATTAACAATCGCGTATGCTTACTAACTGAACAGACTGATATCCCTGAAGCTTCATTGACTGGGTGTTAGACTGTGATGACTAAGTATTACCTTAATTTTTTGTGCAGTGTGCATTATTTTGTACAAGAAGTAAAAGAAATACTGTAACTACTTAGAAATCTAAAAGAAGTGTCAACAGCTCCTTATCTTTGTAGCTGGGGGAGTCTCTCACAGGCACTAGTTTAGATGACAGACATCAAGTGATAGGCCTTAAGCCTGAGTTTGGTCAAGCTGAACAGGAGTTGAGTACATGCTGGGAGAGTTGGATTTTAGAGAGTTTTGCATAGTCAGGTTGTTTTTGAGCTTCGGGTCCCAGGACAATAATCTTGAGCATTGTGTGGTGTGAGGAATGGTGATGGCCTGTAAGATTTTCTTCAATTTATTTTTTGTACATATTGTCAACATACTTTAAGGAACTGCAAAATGTCAGCACACCCGGCTACCAGAGATGAGACTATGCTACTATCTGAGCCTGGGTGTCCTGTTTTATGTGCTCATTGGACAAGAAGAAGGCTGACTTGGAAAAAAAAAGACACATTCAGAGAGTCTCATCTCTCTCTTCCTTGTAAAGAAATCTCTCACTTTCTTCATCTTGATTGACAAAATCTGCAACTAAGGAAAGGAGTGTGGAAGAAACCTCAGAGGAAGAGAGGGATAGTTCAATCAATCAGCTTTTATTCATTCACAGACGAGTACATGGATTCATGCGTTGCAAGGCAGAAGAGCGCCAATTCCCCTTTTCGGTTGGCTTCATATTTTATTTCCTCCCTCGCCTTTCCTCTTATTTATCAAAAAGTATAATATCGTTTATGTAAGCATTTCAGCAAATCAGCCATCTGTTTCTGATTAGTGTATTCGTCAGATGGGCCCTAAAGAAGAAAAGCTTTCCTGTGTCTAACAGACACATTCCTAAAGAGGAAGTTGTCCTAGGTCAGCTTTCTGCACCCTGTCTTACAACAGACGCCTGTATGAATAACCTGCCGTTATACCAAAACAGCTTTGTCAGCTTTTAATCCTTAGTAGCTTGCAAGCAGTTCATTTTTCTTTCACAGTTGGAGACAGTTGGAAGTGTTAACCAGCATCCTGCTGTTACTACTAGAACCATGTGGAGATCGAGTAATTCTTTGTATCACTTTGTACTTGATGCTGTTGATTTTGATGCAAACAAATATAGTTTGTGATGAAAGCTTAAAGTGAGTCTGTCTGTTTTCTTCTTCTTTCAGCTGCTCCCTTTAGGTGTTGCCACAGCGGATCATCTTCTTCCTGTCCTCTCTCACCACATCCATAAACCTTCTCTAAGGCCTTCCTCTTTTCCTCTTCCCTGGCAGCTCTATCCTTAGCATCCTTCTCCCAATGTACCCAGCATCTCTCCTCTGCACATGTCCAAACCAACGCAATCTCGCCTCTCTGACTTTGTCTCCCAACCGTCCAACTTGAGCTGACCCTCTAATGTACTCATTTCTAATCCTCTCCATCCTGGTCACACCCAGTGCAAATTTTAGCATCTTTAACTCTGCTACCTCCAGCTCTGTCTCTGATTGCAATTAATTGGTGCAGAGGTTATACTGTTCATTCCATGTTGGGTCAGCATCGTTGCTTTATGCAGATGATATTGTCCTCTTTGCCTCATCTGACTCTGACTTTCAGCAAGCACTCGAGCATTTCACTGCTGAATGTGAAGTGGCAGGGATGAGGAACAGCCCTTCCAGATTTTGGTCCTTTCTCAGAAGAGGTTAGATTTCTCTCTCCAGGTACGTGGTAAACAGGTGCCCTTTCTTCAGGTGCTGTACTGGTCCATGGTGGTGAAGCAGAAGCAGAATCTAAAGACAAAACTCTCGCTTTACCAGTCAATCTACAGCCGTGCCCTCACCTATATGTTTTTATATTTACATACAGAAGAGTATATACAAGGGTGAGTGCTTTGCCTTTCTTCATTGAATCAGTTGACACTTCAAATCAACCTATGAAATATCACAGCAAATCAGAGGCACATAAAATATGCTTATTAGAATTTGTGAATTTAGAAAAATGAAGTAATACATAAAACATCTATTTGACAATAAAGAAAGCATCAAAAACAAGAACATATGCAAGGTCCTAGCTAGCAACCAAACTTGCAATGTTGGTTAAATATTTCTTCACATACAGTTTGGGAAGGCCAACCCTTTTCAGTATAGTAGAAGGTCAAATTAATGGGAAAGTTTTATGATTTTATATTTGGTATTCAATAGCCATGGTGCTACTGCAATCCAGGGGCCTCATGTATAACGGGATGCGTAGAATTCACACTATAACATGGCGTACGGACAAAAGCGGAAATGTTCGTACGCACAAAAAAATCCAGATGCATAAATCTGTGTGTTCGCCAACTTCCACGTTCTTCCGCTACATAAATCCACGTGAAAAGTAACGCACGTGCACGCACCTGCTGTCCCGTCCCAACTCCTCCCAGAATTACACCTCTTTGAATATAAATAGCCCTTTAGCTCAGCCTTCTGTGAAAAGGCAATAGCAAAAGCACGGAGGAAAATAGAAGAATTTCAGCGAATACCAAGTTGAGGCAAAGAAAAACTTACTATTTGTTGGTTTTAACAGTGGTATAAACAACAAAAGGAAGTTGATTGAGTGACATAGCGTGTCGGAGAACTCGAAAGCTCAAGTTCACAAAGTCGCACAGTGCCCGAAATAAAAAAGCAGTTGTCAGATATCAAAGTCACCGTGAAAAGGCGAGTCATAGCCCACTGTCTGAGTGTCATATGAAAGCTTATTAGGGTACAGAGAAAAAAAAATAGGCACACAGTGGGAAAAAAGCACGAAATGTCAAATTTAATCTTGAAATTTCCACTTTAATCACGTAGTTTATTTTGTCATTAAAGTACAACATCATAAACTTCATCTTAAAATTGTTTAATTTACTAGTTTCTCAAATCCCATCGTAACTAAAGTAGCATGTTACATGCTTTGTTTTGTATTTGATCTTCTATGTGCTCTATGTGTGTGAATCACTTTGTGTTTCTTAAACGGGCTTTCTCTTCCTCCAACAGGACACAGAATCCATTACATTTGTGATATTACAGCTCTCTGAATAATTTAAATACTGGGATGTATATTTGATATCATTTTCATGATGATAGGAGTTAAAGCATGTTATTAAACATGAGAACATGATGGTGCAGTGATTGTTCATGTCTCACGCAAGATGATTGCTGCGCCGTGCGCGACCTTCGATGATATAATTTATTGCAGCAGTACTGTCTCTTTCAAACGTACTAACCCCCATTCCTGTCCTTACTTTTCTTTCTCCAAACACCCAATCGCCACACAATCAGCTCTGTAATAGACGTTAAGCCATCTGTAAGCTTAGAATGCCGATTCTTCAAAACTGTTAAGGAACATCGAAATATCTTCATAGTGTGTGTTTAATTATTCTATAAATCTATCCTTCCAGTGTTGCGACGGCCCCAGCAAGAATACGGTGCGAGGCAGGAACAATCTGTGAACGGAGCGCCAGCTCCTCGCTAGCACTGTGGCACCGTGTCCTCACGTGTTTAATTATTAACAACATTGATTATTTAAATGATGTTAACATTTTATCTGTATAATATAATAAGCATATTTCCTGCATTTCATCTTAAAAATGATATCGTCATCATATGTAAATTTGCACTTTATAAAGTTTACAGCGAGATAATTGTACTTATAAGTACAAACAGTTCTACAAGGAGCACTTGATGGACTGATTGAGTGCGTTTATAGTTCTTGGGATGAAACTGTTTCTGAACTGCAAGGAAAGGCTCTGAAGCTTTTACCGTATGACAGTAGTTCAATAGACAGCATGGCTGAGGCAGCATGTGCTAGATGCTGTATACCGATGAGTCTCTTTCCAATCATCTGCTGTAGAGCTGTGATTCCCCACTCAGATTCAGTGATATAAATATTCCGAGTGGTGCAGTGAGAGTAATATGGAAAAAAATTATCTGCAGTGGCAACCCCTAACGGGAGCAGCTGAAAGAAGAAGAAGAAGAAGGTGCAGTGAGAGTAACAACAGTAAAGCAGCTATTGTATTTTGAATAATTTGACCATTCTGTGGACCATTATATTGTCACAGGTTAATTACAATCAGATGCATTAAACTAATAAACAATATGCGGTTAATTTAAGTGTATTTATAAATCCGCATCAGGGATGTGGATCTAAAAAAGAAAGGGAAAACACACTGGAACAGTAGCACTGCTTTGATGCTGTGTGGTGCCAGTTTGCAAAACCGAGTGGAGAACTTGCGTACGCCAGGGTTGGAGCTACCGTGAAAATGTGCGTGGCTTTACGCCAAATTTAGGTTTTATTTATCGCTATTTGAGTGTGGAAACGGGAGTATGCAACATTTTTGTGCGTACGCACTGTTTATACATGAGGCCCCAGGTGATTTGTTCTGCTACTACTTATAACAGTTACAAGGAACAGCCATCACTAACTCTGCCTGACGAAATATCAGCTAATCCATTCATTTTTGTGCTCTCTTCCTCAAATCTCTAGGGCCCCTGCTAATTCTAAATCACTGTGTAGAAGGCAGGAACCCACTCTAGTTGGGCACTACACCACTGCGGAACACACTTATACACATACACTGAGCAAATGTAGCTGTACATCTATATTATGTAGGAGGAAAACCCAAAGAAAACACACACGCACACAGGGAGCATTCAAACTCCACACTATCACTGCCACTTTGCCAGAATTTGAACCTAATCTCCAGAAGACGTGAGGGAGCAGCACATCACGTTGTGATCCTGTGCCATTCACCTCACTGATGAGATTTTATGAGTACAATTTTCACACAAACACACAAAAAAACTGCAAGATCAAAGAAGCAAAGTAGATGTTTCTTTTATGTTTTACAAAATATTTACAAGGGTGTTTTGGTCAAAGACAAGTCCAATGGCACATCATTAATAACAATGCAAATGTATTTTGATCACCTTCAAATAAAACTGAAAAAATTGTGAGTTAAAATAACCAAAATAACAAATGCCACCATGCAAATGCAAATAAAGGAAAAATTAAAAGAAACCGCCAAAAAAAACAAAATAAAACAACTTCATTTTAAGTGCAAGAAAAAGCTTTGATATAAAGCTTAAAATGCAACATTATACATATATATATATATTTCTTTTAAATACAAGACTTGCAATAAAATATTTCTTATTTCTGATACATCATCTATGTACAACGCCAGCAATAACACTAAACCATAACATCATTTGATTTCCTAGATTATATATTTGGTACATACACAATAAAAGTACTGGCAAGAAATGTTGGTTTGCTTATCATCTATAATAAGTAGAGTGAGTGCTTGCCTCGGCCAGGTGACCAGCCACCTGAATTCTCCTTCTTCATTATGTAACCGTCCTTTACAGACATTTCAAGTTCACTGAATCCATATGGTGTTTCCTCTTTCTGGCCTTCTTGGCTCCACTGTTAGTTCCCCAAATGTGGAGAAAAACTGCTCCATTTCTTTTTGCAACATTTCATTTCTCTTTTCTGCATCGTCTTTTGCTCTCTCAGCATTCCTCATTTTTATTTCCACCATAGTGTACTTTTTTCTTTCCTGGTCCAGTTCTTCATGTAATGATGTAATTTCTGTTTCCAGTGCAAGGTTCTTTTGTTCCAGGCTACAGAGGATAAAGCAAACATGACAAAGGTATCTCATAAAGAAGCTGGAAAAGGTTCACCTACAGGGCGCTGTAAGAATGAGAATCTGCACAAACAGTTCTAATGTATTGCCTTACATACTGTAAGTACTTAGTGGGTCGATGTGTAAATACAGTAAAACCTTAATTATCCGTCACTTGATTAACTGCCAGTCTCCATTAACCGTCAGGGCCAAAAAAAAAAAAACACATTGCGCACGCCAGCGCCTACCTATCATTGTACTACTACTGCTGAGCATTATGCTGTGAGCTTTGCACATTGGAACAACTTTCCCTTGTGCTAGTGTGTAGCGTTCTTCCCCAGCAACAAAGTGCCAGTTATGTACCTTCAGTTTCAATAGCGTTTTGTAACTTCTCTCTTTTGTTATAATTAATCTACTATACATTGTTATGGTCGATAAACGTATGCATGTAGTGTTGGAATTGTCACAAAAACTGAAATTATTAAACATTTACAAAATGGCGAAAGTGTTTCAAGTATTGCTTCAATTTGCAGAGTAGGAAGAATAGTGAACAATAAAAAGCGTGAAGACCGACAAAATTGAAAAACATGTTGAAAATGGAAACAATAACGGTAATGTTATTCTGTATTAAAGATAATGTTCTCCTGTAATGTAATTTTCTTTTTAAATTCTGTTATAGTATGTTTTGTTAATATATTGTGACATGCAGGCAGCTTCTGATGTGCTGCATGGGAGCAGAAAGAGTAGAAAGAATGCTGTAAGTGATGGGACTGGGTGAAGGGCTTCTGTTCTGTAAGGAGATGAGTGACAGGAGAAGTTAGGAGGAAAAGAAAGGTGCGGCGGAAGGACGTTTTGAGGAGAGAAAAAGCAGGAGTGTTTATGGTATAGAGAAAAAAAGAATGTAAGTGGCAGGAAATAAACTGATTTCTTTTATTGTTTTGGAGGTGTGCTCCGTAACTCAGATAACGGTGTAGAAGACAGGGCACTGTTTGTTATGGAACGAAGACTCTAAGTAAAACACAGAAAATTCCAGTACCTCTGAATTCTGTTTGCTTATTATGCTGATCGTTACAATATCATATAAATTGATTCATTTTGTTAAAACTATATTTTGTTAATATAGTTTTATTTTGTAAATAAATATGACTATTCCCTAATCTAATCTACCATATATCATTTTTAAAGTAGCTATTCTGCTCTCCATCTTTTCTGTTATCTATCATGGCCTCTGTCCCGACCCTTGACGGATAATCAAGCTTTTACTGTATGTCTATTACCTCCATATTAATCAGATACTATTTCACTTCTACATTGTAGCTTATTATTGGCTGGTGTACATTATTCATGTTGCATACTGGATCATGATGCAATGTATGTGTTCATGTAGCAGGAGTTCTGTACGAATGAATGCATTAAGTGAACTTGGCTACTACCGAAAACAAGCACAGATCACACACCACAACAATGTCAATTATGGTGGAAGTCAAAGTTTTCCAAAATAACACCTCAACTACTTCTCAGCCTGAAATTAGCATTTCATTGTGAATAATTGATCTATTATTTTCAATTCCATTTCATTTTCTGTTTTCATTTATTTAAAATGCCACATATGATACTGTGCATTCAGTTACTTACTTTGTATACGAGTCATTTTTTTAACTAATGTTACCTTTTCACAATTTTATTCACTGTATGTAGGCAGCGGTACACAGTGTGATAATATTTGTGATTGTAAAGAATTATAAAGAATTAAAAACATTATGGTCTTTGTGGTCTTTTGGCCTGCAACTCATGCAGATTTAGATTTTTTTTTTCTATAGCTTAACTGGAGCTTTTGCATTTTTTCTGTCCACCCTGGCCATCTTAACACATGTTAGACTGTAATGCAAATTTAATACTTGTCTTTAAATGTTCCAGCAAAGATGATGCAATTAAATCTTCAGATCTTGCTATATCTATATTTGTTGATCCAGTTTTGTGAGCCACTAACTCTAAGTGGAGTCGATAACAACCTCTACTGCTACAATGTATATGGAAGAGAAAGTCTGTGATACGGTTTGCATATTTGCAGCTGGAGATCCACAAAGGGAGAAAATGAATCACGTATCATAAAGTAGTTTTTATTCCTGAGCTTTCAGCCCCTACCAGGGGCCTTCATCAGAGGATAATACTTAGACTTACAAGAATCAAAGGCAATATATAGCAAAAATTGCGTAGTGAAAGGGGATGGTGGTGTTGCTTTTAAAGTCAGTGTTAACTGTGGGGAGATTGGGGGAATGGTTGTTATTGGTTGTAAAGATTTTTTTTTATTATGAACACATTCTTCTTAAGTTTGCGTATGCTGGTTTTATGTCCAAATGGCTGTTGATGGCGTTCTCATTTCATAGCCAAGATTCGGCCAGCTCTCTGGCACTTTTGGTACTGGCCTTAAATCTTACTTGTGCATTGTCCCAGTTAAATGTATGTCTTGTTGATTTAGTATGCGTGTAGATCGTCATACTAAAAAATGACCAGCTGAATAAGTTCTACAACCACATCAACACAATATTCCCTGCAATCCAATTCACCATGGAAAAAGAAATGAACCGACTCATCAGCTTCCTGGACATCTACACTGACAGAAATATTGATGCCACAAGTGTTTACCGTAAGGAATGCTATGCAGACAAGATATTACACTTCGCCAGCAACCACCCAGTATCTCATAAATGGAGCTGTGTTAAAACTCTATTCAAAAGAGCCCACACCCATTGTAATACGAAGGAGACAAAAATGAATGAAAGACGCTATCTCTTCCGTCTTCTCTACACTTCAAACGGATACTCAAAAACATTCATTAATCGAAGCTTACACAGAAGACACCAAAAACTCAGCAAACAATGGACCTGAACCAGAACCCCCACCCCACCTGGTACTCACTTCCTTATCACCACAAGGTGTCTGAAGGTGCAGCACGCATTCTGGCCAAGTCAGGCGTCAGAACAGCACACAAACCCATGAACAATCTGTGCAGACAGCAGAAACACGAAACGCAGTTTATAGCATTCCATGCAGTTCTTGCCCAGCGGTATACATAGGACAAACATCAAAAAGAATCGCAACACGAATACATGAACATCGCAACGCCGTCAGAAGAAAGGACGCACGATCACTGATCTACATGCATACTAAATCAACAGGACATACATTTTTCTTGGACAAGGTACAAGTAAGATTTAAGGCCAGTACCAAAAGTGCCAGAGAGCTGGCCAAATCTTGGCTATCAAATGAGAACGCCATCAACAGACATTTGGACATAAATCCAGCATGTGTAAACTTAAGAAGAACATGTTCATAATAAAAAAAAAACTTTACAACCAATAACCTCCCCCCCACATCTGTTCACACTGACTTAGCTTAAAAGCACCACCACCACCCCCTTCCACTACGCAATTTTTGCTATATATTGCCTTTGATTCTTGTAAGTCTAAGTATTATCCTCTGATGAAGGCCCCTGGTAGGGGCTGAAAGCTCAGAAATAAAACTGCTTTATGATACGTGATTCATTTTCTCCCTTTGTGGATCTCCAGCTGCAAATATGCAAACCGTATCACAGACCTTCTCTTCCATATATATTGTAGCAGTAGAGGTTGTTATCGACCTCTTGAACCCTCAGGTACCACGCCAGACACCAGGTAAAAGTGCAATACTTCTTCTTTTTATTATTATAATGTGCACTAAGCACCCTCCACTCCACACTACACATACAAAGCTCAATAATTAATAATCACTACAATATTCTCAATCCTCCTCTCCCAGACACTTAGCCACCCTTCCTCCCAGCTCAGCTCAGTGTCTGGACTTTCCCACAGTCCTTTTATATCTCCTGACCCAGAAGTGGTTCCAGCCCAACAATCCATAAGTCCTCATCACATCCGGGTCAGATTAAAAGTCCTTTTCTTCAACCCGGAAGCATGCCGTTCCTTCCGGTCATGTGATCATGACGCACTTCCGGGTTATAGGGCACATAGCACTCTGTAAGCCTCCCTACAGTGGCTCCTGGTGGTCCCCATGGTATCCAGCAGGGCTGTTTATAAAAACTTCAATGTCCATAATGCCCTGCTGGAATTTGGGGACCTTCCATGCTGCTGGGAGGGCTCCATCTGGCAGCCTGCAGGTGTGGACCGGAATATTTGGCCAGCCATTCCTCACAGTTCCCTCCCCTTAGCGAAGACCACTGGGGCGGAGCGGCCAGCCCCGCAAGGGATGTCTTCCTCCAGGAGGACCCGTCAGTCGGGCTTTGGCGCTGCTGTCTAGACTCCCCAGAGAACCTAGGGGGAACGGTGTATCAGCTGTCACTCCGATCCCCTGTCCTCCGAGGACAACTTCGCCATACGTGGCCCGGCTGACGACAGTCATAGCAAAGTCGTCGCCCTCCTGGTTGCCTTCCTCCGCGAGACTGGAAACACCTCGGGAACTCCGTCAACTCTGCCCTTTTCTCCACCGAGGGAGGTTTTATGGCCGCCTCGGTGCTCTCAGCCCTTCTTTCTGATTTGTCAGGAGACCCGCATTTTATTTTTGGGATCTCCTGCTTATTCTGGGGCTTGTGCACAGTTTGGGTCTCTCTATTGGAAGAAGAGAGCCCCTTTTCTGTCTGCTCGCCCTTTGCTTTTAACCTAATTAGAGGCGACGTCTTCAGCACCGCATCGCCCCGAGAGACAGCACTTTTCAGCTGCTCCGGTTTGATCGGCGCTTCCTCCGCCCCTTCTGTCATCTCACCACATTCCCTTGTTGGGTTCGCAGTGACTTGGCACCCGCTACTTATTAATCGCGGTCCCGGATCGCACTGTGTCCCTTTATAATGTACGGTACCGGCATTAACCACCTGTACCGCCAAATCATATAAGACGGGAGGTTGTCATCCTATACGCTGCAGGAATTCGTCCACTTTCCGTATGGGCGCTTCAGCCTTCTCTCCCAGTTCCCCAACGATCTTCTGAATCGCTGTCAGCATCTGTAATAAACTGCGTACGGGCTCGATTAATTTCCCGAGTGCCCGCACGTCCACAAAGTTATTTAATTCAGCCTGAGGTAAGTTTGTTTCCGCCTTCTCCTTACCTGCCGGCCGGGAGCCAATGAGCATGTCCATTCCTGTCACGTGCTCGGCTGGGATGTGTGGAGGCTCTTGGGAATTGGAGTCTGTAGAGGATCGGGTGGCCGCTACCAGCCGACTGCAATCCACCTTTTCTAATTTATCGGCGGATCGTTCAGTCACTTCCCGCTCCTCTTTATCTTTATTTATTTTTGGCGCTGTTTGGCTCGCCTCTCCCTTCCCTTTCAGGGAGCTCGGTTCCGTCGGGGAAACTATGACCTCACCTACGGACCGACGCTGACCTTCTCCTTCCCAAAATCCTTCGGGCGAGATCACGTGCTCCGTTTCGGTGAATCGTCGGATCTCTTCCTGGTCAGGTGACACCATGTTTTGGTTTTGGCTTACCCAGCCTGCCCCAGGATAGTCCACGTGACTGATATCGTTGAATAGGAACCCCTGCAGACTCCTAGACTGGTTCGCCTTCTTCGAATTGTGGCCATCTTGCCTAGGTATGAGGTAGGTGTCCGACTCATAGTCCAATTCGCGCCGACAGGCCTCTGCAAAACAACTAAAGAAAGGTCCCGGCACAACAGGCGTTTTCTCGGCACATACCTCCGGCTTTTGATGGCGTATTCCAAGGTCCTTTAGGCAGTCCGGTGTGTCCGATTTCCGACAGTGCTCCTGCTGTCGCGCTGCTCGGGCTTGCTCGGCTTTAATCAGCGCCCTGTCTTCCTCACTGCCCGTCAGGTATGTCCAGACTCGCTCGGCGTCAGTTAGGGTCTGTTCCTTTGGGCGACTCCAATTCTTCCTTCCAGATTTCTTCCCCATCGCAGTCCGAAGTACAATAAGGCTCACTATCGCAGCACTCTTGGTATAGTGTGGCGTTTCGACCTCCGGGTGCTTTGACGCTTATAAAAACTACAATGTCCATAATGCCCTGCTGGAATTTTGGGGACCTTACATGCTGCTGGCAGCCTGGAGGTGTGGACCAGAATATTTGGCCAGCCATCCCTCACAACATATAAACATAAATCATGACTGAAAATACAAAAAAAACTGATGACAAGTTGCTAATCTAAAGGGAAAACTACTGTAATGTCTGGCAAAAGCTATGCAGTCTTTGGAAGGACAAAAGGAGGAAATAGCCCCAACATATTTTCTTTTCATATTTCATTATGCTTTCCTAATGTTCAACACATGCAAGTTAAGAAAGGGTGCTAACTTCTGAAACCCTGTACTGTAAAAAGAAGGTTAAATATGGAAAATTGTTAAAATCTTTTGCAGAATACTTCCTTGTATTGTAAATCACTGGGAAGTAGAGTTGTCGAACAAAAATCAGTACGATATAGCACTTTTTTGTTTTGTTATAGGAATCTACAGACCAGTAAGAAAAGAAAATGTTTCACTTGTACTTGCATAACAAGATGTGCTGCTTCTAAAATCCTTGTCCCAGCATTAAGTAGCATGCTCATCACTGTGGGAAGTTAACATTAGTTAAATGAAACAAGACATGTGTAGCCATCGCTAAAAGAAGTAAGAGTTTGTAAATAGTCTTTAGACTGTGTAGATACTTCCTGAGAAAGGGTGCTTTTAAGACAAAAAAAAAAAAACACACGGACAAACCATCAAAAAACTGTGTGCTGTATACTCCCATATACCCACCTATAAATTCATGGACCTCTGTTCCTTGTCCTAATAGCCTATCTTCTAATAAATCTTCATTAATTGCTTTTGTTATACAAGAGAGACGTTTTTATTTGTGTTTGGGGTGGGGGAGGTGTTATTTGATTGTATCTTATTTATTTATTTAAGAACTTCTGTAAAATTTTAATTTCACGTTGGGGAAAAAAAGTATAATCTAATCTAATTTACTCTAATCTAATCTAATCGCTGCTGTGTGGAGTGCTCTAAATTTTCTGCAAGTTTTTGTGAGTTGGAATAAAATTGTGGTTATTGTTTTTTAAATTATTTGCTTCAACACATTTCATTACTTCTGTGAATATTTAAGAGAGTAAACATCTTAATAAGTAATTTTGTAGAGCTTAAAATATAAAACACAATTTTGTTTAGGAAGCTGAAATCATTTAGATTTGTGGCAACAAGTGGGGAAATTGGCTTCTTCAATAAAACACACATGGTTTTAGATGAAAAGAGAAAACTTATGGAAGAAAAAGAGCTTAAAAAATCAGAATCATGACTTTACTATATAAATATTGTATTGGTCACATGCTGCTGCATACAGGATGCTAATTTCTATAACATTAAATAAAAATTTTGAGATTCCCAATTGCATTGTCAGAGTATAAAACACAGTAAATTAAAAATATGCGAATGAAAACAGGCCATTCATCCCATCAAAGCTTGCCAATTCTATTCACCTTCTTTTGAGTCCACTACAAAAAGTCCTTCTCATAAGCAGTACTTTCAGGTTTGAGACCTCCCAATAAAGGCCTGCCACCTGCTCCTCCAGTATAATGACCCGGACTTTATGGTGCTATATGAGCTGGCATCTCCTAAAGACATAGCCTTCAAGGAAGCCTGACTTTTCCACGCCATCCTCCAAAAAGTCCAGCATCAAAAAGGACTTGCGTTGTACTGTCTCATTTTTAAAATATGGATTTTTAAAAATGAGACAGTACAACGCAAGTCCTTTCTTTGAAGTTACTAAACTTTACTTTTTCTACTGCTTGCTTCCCAAACAATCTGTTTCCTAACACTGTGCTCTTCTTATTACTTTCTTACAACAAAACTTGTATTTTAATTATCTCTTACAGGAAAGCAATGTACAGTATGCTTATTCTGTTGTGTTTCATCTTTTATAAAAAATAAGATTGTTCTCTCTAGGAAAGGGACTAATAATAGGTGTCTCTACAAAAATTAAACATTTATTATTAAGGCTAAGTGTTTTAGCATTCCTTTCTTACCTTCTTATTCGTGACTCATACTCAAGCTTTTGTTTCACCATTTCTTGTTTTAAACTGGCCACCAGACTATGTAGGGCACTGTGATTACTTGACGTGTTAACAATAAATGTTTCACTGTTGTCACTGCTGCTTGTGGCCCGACTGCTACGACCACCTCCACTTCGTCGATCAAACTTGCAGTCAAATTCCCCAGCTTGTGAAAGCTCATCCTGCAGTGGCCCATCTAATATGGGGTCTTCATCATTTCCACCAAAGAAGTCCTGTTCAGGACAAGTTGTGGTAGAAGACCGACAAGAATTGTTCTCCGGTAATGAGATTTCACAAGATGATGTGGACCAGGTTGCACTGTCCACACTCTGTTTGTCCTCACAGTTCATTGCAAAGAACTGGTGCTGAACATTGTCATATGTGGATAACCTGTTTTGCTGATTTGACAATTCATTCATAGAGTCCTTTTGTTTGTTGTCCCTGAGTGTCACATACCCATTGGGCATCCATATTCCATTCCGACCATTTAAAGTTGCATTAATAACATCTGTGCTAGAAACACCCATCCTCACCCCTCCATTAGGCATACTACCAGTCCCCATTTTAGTTCCTGTACTTTTCAAGGAGGCAGTTCTTCTAGCCTGCAGGTTACCATTTGGCAGTGTCTGGCACTTCTCCTGTACATCAACTGAACTGCTAAAAGAACCATTGGTAACTATGCCACTTCCCTTGTTAAAAGCTGGGTTCTTCTTTACAAGTAAAGGTGGACTTCTGGTAATATCAAGTTTGCCACTAAGGCTATTTCTTGGACTGTTTGTTCTGCTACCACCTAAGGAAGTTGGAGATCCATTATCAATGCTGTTTCTTTGTGGGGATTCAGGTTTCTCCCATGAACACTGCCTGACAGATATTTCTCTAGTGTTGTTATTCTCTTTGTTCTGGAGTTGACCACTTGTAGGGGATTTATTAGATTCGTTGTTATTGTTGCACACTTCTAGTACAATTTGGTCCTCCTCTTTAGGAAACAGTTTGTCGTGTTTTCCAATCAGTATAGACATAAGTTGTTGTACAAGTACAGTACCTGCATAAGGAATAAAGAAATTTTTCAGTAAGATCAGAAAGGTATAATTAAATATTTGTAGCTCAGAATTTTCTTACATATATATTGTATAAATGTGCCTTTATACTAGTTCTTTCAGTATATAGATAACACTGCTCAAAGAGATTAAAACTGACTCAGTATGTAATCATATATGGCTGATGCATTTAAAAAGTAAAGCAAAGTATTCTACAGTATATATTAATACTGAAGTTTCCTGTTCCAATCATCTTGTGACTCCGTGATTATTGTGAGTTATTAGTATCATAGTATATCTTATTCCAGTCATCAGTGTGAAAGCAAGGAAACACTCAGACTACTACTTGTCTCAATGCCAAGAGGATGGTGGAATCCATTTTCTGTTTAAGAAAGGTATATAAATAAAGAAAAATAAATAAATTCATAATCTGATTGAAATTATCATGTTAAAACAAAACATGGTATGATGGTCCACTCTCCAGGGTTCTAATCTACCTGTCTGGATTTCTTTCTGTACAGAGTTTGTACATTCTCTTCATGTCTGCTTGGATTTTCCTTTGGGTACTTTAAAGACACAATGCTTAGGCAAAATTTACTCTGTGCTGACTGTGAGTATTGGTGTGTGCATGAGTGGGCCCAGTGATGGACTGGCATCTGACAATATTCCTCAAGGCACTGTAGTTTATTCTGTTTTGTGATAATGATGGTACACTGCTGGTTCATATATTATGCAGAGGGTTTGAGACATAGATAGCTAGCAGCTTAGTTAATATCCTTATTTTAGCACTGTTTCCAGAGACTCAATACTAATGCCCAGAAAAGAGCCAAACTTCCTGATTACCTTACGTGTGTTATTATTGCATATACCAGTATGCTCATTACATCCCTAACATACCACTGAATAAACCTGTAAACTTAGAACCACAGACTGAGAACATATGAAGAACTATACTGCACACACTAAAGGACCCATGGTGCCCTAGGAAATGAGATTGAGTCAGGCTCTTCTTATATATGTGTTTTATGTATGTTAGTCCTGGTGCACAGAGGTTATTTATTTGCCAGAGCTCCAGTCTTCGCCTATAGCTTACATGAAAACCAGAGTTCCTGAACTCTACTGGCTTCTTCTTGATTTTGCTAACATCAGACTCCATATGGTTAAACTGCAGCAGTATACAAAGTCATTCATCAGACCTCTGTATTCTTCCTCCTGACACCAACTTATATACCTCATGGATAAGGAATTGTTCAAAAAACATCTGCAGGCTTGCAAGCCACCAAATTTGTATTTTACAGTGCATCCGGAAAGTATTCACAGCACATCACTTTTTCCACATTTTGTTATGTTACAGCCTTATTCCAAAATGGATTAAATTCATTTTTTTCCTCAGAATTCTGCACACAACACCCCATAATGACAACGTGAAAAAGTTTACTTGAGGTTTTTGCAAATCTCAAGGATGATCAGGGGAAACAGGATGCACCTGAGCTCAATTTCGAGCTTCACGGCAAAGGCTGTGAATACTTATGTACATGTGTTTTCTCAATTTTTTTATTTTTAATAAATTTGCAAAAATCTCAAGTAAACTTTTTTCACGTTGTCATTATGGGGTGTTGTGTGTAGAATTCTGAGGAAAAAAATGAATTTAATCCATTTTGGAATAAGGCTGTAACATAACAAAATGTGGAAAAAGTGATGCGCTGTGAATATTTTCTGGATGCACTGTAG
Source organism: Erpetoichthys calabaricus (assembly GCF_900747795.2). NCBI lineage: Eukaryota > Metazoa > Chordata > Cladistia > Polypteriformes > Polypteridae > Erpetoichthys > Erpetoichthys calabaricus. Next base: position 184,585,697 of record NC_041398.2, read on the forward strand.
GTTTGATGATATGCATATGCAGTGAACAGGAAGGGATCTGAGACATTTCCAAAATTTATGTAGGGACAAATTCAGTCTTCATTTTTTCTACCTTTTTTTGTGGAGATGCCTAAATGAGCTTGTGCATTGATCAGTATTACTTCTTCAGTAACTATAATGACTTTTCGATAATATGGGATCTTGTAAATTGTAGAACAGTGCAATAGTGCAACAGTGCAACCTTTGCAGAATCAAATGTTCCACTAAGTATAAAGGCATAGTCAAGATTAATACATCAGACATACTTGTGACATTCATAGATGGTTTCCACCATTATTTTCCTTGCTACTGGCTCTGTTTACTTTTTAAACTTACATATAGCACAACTCAAACTGTATTTCCTTTACAAATTTATTGAAAATTATATATTAAATTGCATTGCTGCCAGTTTCTATTTCTGACACTGACTACTAAATATGCCAAATAAATCAAGTTTTGTTACCTGCCTTTTACTGATAACCATTTAAGTGTCTAATCTAGTATTCAATTGGATAGAAGTTTAAACTATAGATATGTCCTTGCCATAAGGGAACCTAAATGTGCTTTTTATTTTAATTTCACAAAAATATACATGTATAGACTATTTGCACTTAAGTGTCATTTATTATGCAAAGACTGGGTTTAAGTTCAAAATTAATGACGAATGCTTATTTAATACCTAGTACATTAAATGTCAATGCAGCTTTGTCTTAAACATGTCTGTTACTGTGTTCTAAACTACACTTACTTGCTGCAGTTTAACACACTTAAAATTAAAGAAAGACCAGTATTCATAAGCGAGAGAGAATTCTGAGAGCCTGGTTAAAAACTGAGGCTCTACTTAAAATATCTAGAATGGTAAAAACGCATTTCATTCATCTCCTTCTTTCCTCCTACAAATAATTAGAAAATAAAAACCATATCAATGAAATACCTTCCATAATAGCTACAGGATCCTCCACCTTAGGACGTAGAATGTTTGGTCCAAATACAGTTGCTAAATTCTGTACACTCATCTTATTGACTCCACAATAGGACTGCACTTCATCTAGGAACCTGCCAGCAAAGAAAAGTATTGTTTAATCAGTTTATTTGTGTGATGAATGTTTCAGCATATTTTTGTCCTATGAAAGAAAAGGATACATTTTGTCATATTTTAAAAGACCATATTCCTGCAATAATACTTTGATATTTCGATCAGGGAAATACTGTGTACTAGTTTCCTGTCTAAACCCATTTTACAGAATTTTTTATTTGTAGGAAAAGGTATGATGTCATTTGCTTCATGTCTGTTGTAAACTTTGGTATTAAAGACAATCTGAAATAATTTTAGATTTTACATATTTTTCAGTATCTTGTTTCATTTTAGATATTTTAAGTATCTCCCAACAAGGCAAGTAATTTAGTTCCTTAATCTGTTAAAAGGACATGAATATGCTTAGCTACCTCTACAACTTAATTTGCTGATCAATATATATCATAGTACATAAAGCATGCTATAATCTTGTAATGCCCAGGTTGCCTGCACCTGGCACGCTCCCCATGAATTTGGGACATGAAACCGAGATGGTAGGCAAAAAGGACACATAACAACACAGGTAAGTGCAAAATGTGCTTTGTACTTTTATTACCACAAAACAAGATAAAACGCAGAATAAAAATGATATTACTTTGAACATCCAGCTGAACTAAATTGGCCAGGATATAAAGTCAGATAAAAACTTAACTGGTACAGAAGAAACAAAGATATAAATTTATAATTTGAGAAAAGGTTGTGACTGGAAAATTATTTGTACAATATTTGGAGATGGTCAAGTAGGGACGTTATTCCAATGAGACAGAGAGAACAAACATTGTTTGTAGCTGGGCTGAAAAGTAGTCAAGATGTTTAATGTAACTTGATTTTATTTATATTGTTTTATTTGTCCCCAGACTCTCCCCATTCTTCTTTAGTAAGCATACTATTTTATATCATTTAGATCTGTTTCAGTTATTTATTTCCACAGTGAGCGACCTCTAAGAACTGCTGCTCTTAGAACAAAAAAGTTAAACATAGAAGCAAAAACAGACGAGGCTCTCGAGTAAACTGCTGATTTTTAGATCATTCCTGTACCAAAGCAATTAAAGGATTAACATACAGTGTTCATAGTACTTTAGTGATTTGGCTGACATCTGCTTAAATAATTCTCCGCTTGCCTATTCTTTTCACGTTTACATATGCTGCAGATTAACATGTCTGATTAATATCAGTTAAGTTATACATAATATGTTTCTAAAACTGTTATGAATTATTTCATAATCTAAAATTAGATTATGATGAATTGTTTCCCACGAGTCAAAATTTTTCATGAATTATCTCAGATAAATGTCTGGCTCTGGATAAACTATTTGCTTCTTGCTGTTAAATTACTATATATATATTCATTGTGTAGTATATAAAAATAACAAACATATGGAAGTTTATGGTAAGTAAATATCAGCTTGGTTATGCCTTGTTTATCCTATGTTTAGAATAGGCTAGTGTAATTGCAGGTTCTTAACAATTTGTACAAGGCAATACTTAAAAACTGTTACATACCTGCAGATGTACTGGAGGAGATTATAATTAACCAGAGGCAAACTCTTCACTTGCTTAGCAAGATCCTTCATTCCCTGATAACATAAGAGAGAAAATAAGATAACTATGTAGGTTACAGTGTTAGTTCATATTCTACCAGTCAAGGCATCTCTTACATGTTTAAAGACCCTCTTGTCTCTACATAATACTGTATACTGTATGTGTGGTATAAAAGCGCAAATGTTAAGGCTATAGAAATTTCCAGTTACTAAACTGAAAGTAGGATGCTACCCAGAACTGATGAATTTTCACTTTGTAAGAAAGTAGTGATGCCCACTGTGAGCCAGAATAGGACCGGTTAAGAATGGAACTGAATGCATTCTCTCCATGTGTGTTTTTCATTCCATACCCCAAAGAGGTGCATGTCAAATTAAAATGGTTCTGTTTGAGTGTGCATGACTCTGTAAGTGAGCCCTGTGGTTGATTGATGCTCTGTCTAGTTTTAGGTACTGTACTGCCTTGGGTCAGATTCTTCTGGGACAGTTTCTGGTTTCCTCTGACCCTTAGCTGAATAGGCGCGTTTAAGAATTTATGAACAGACATGTATTACCAACTACATGACAGAAGTGTTAAAATGACCCTCTTGTTTTGAAGTACAGCTAACAAGACTGTAACATTCACAGTACCTAGATAAATAAACGTGTTATGCATTAATGATAAAATCTCATTTTTTATAAGGTAACTTTCTTTGCCTATGTTGAAAATAACGATCCTCAGAACGACCTCTAAGAACATAGTACCACATTTGTTGTCAAAAAGCCTTTAAAGTTAAAAGATGTACATTTCATTTCTTTTTTTAAGTTACAGTCCATGTGGAGTGGATGTTTATCCACAAATACTGCATATAATACCTAGGTTATACAGAAAAACATTTATATTGTAAAAATATTTTTAAAAGGAAATCTCACTTTTTGTCAGCTGATATGATATGCATATAAGTTACATTTTATACAGTCAAGTTTGGTAAATGTTGTTATTCATATAAAAACTAAAAAGGACATTGTTTCTTTCCTTGAAGTGTATTCACAAAACTTGACTCACAGATGAACAGATAAAATACAAATTCAATAACACATTAATCCTTACACTGTCTTCATCTTTGCTGAGGAGTTTGGTGCATAAAAGAAATTCTTCATACTTTGCAAAAGGAATGACTGGTTCTGGAAGTTCTCTAAGATATAGCTTTAGCAAGGAGGCCACTGTATGTACATCTGTATTGCTAGAAAAAGAAAAAAAAAACACTTAAGATATTACAAAAAAAATTTTTTTAAATCTGAAGTAAGAAAATTCTTTAATGTAAGAGCACTCAGTTTTGCTCTTGGAGGACTACAGTGGCTGCTGATTTTGGTCCAGGGTGCTTAATTAGAAGTCAATTCCTTTCAATAACACAACTTATTTAATATTATGGATTGCAAATGTTTTCATTCTGCCACATTAGGTCATTTTTATATTGTAGATTTTTTCCTTTCTGGGCATACAGTATAAATGTTTTGTAGAACTAAGCAAATTTGCAATCATCTGTCCTTTGCTTTTTTCTTTTTTGATTCTTTCCATATATTTTATTAAACTAAGTACTTCAAGATGAACACACACAGGTCTAAATGGGACCAAGTTATATGACAGACTGCTGGTTCCTTTGTCATTTGCATCTAATTGTTAACTGGAGGCTGTTAAGAAAACGAGAACCAATAAAAACAGTAACAGAATAAAAAAAGCAGTACCTGTTTAGTAATTTGAATTAGGAATCTAACTAACATGAACCACAAATGTATTGCTTGAGTAATAATGGCTTCAGCTTCAATAACTGGCTTCTAATAAAGGAACAGAGACTGAACAAAAGCTTGTGGCTACTGTTGCCTGTCCAGGAGTGAACATGAGCATTCCTAATTTAATGCAAACAAATCTGAAACATTTTGCCACTAAAATACCACATACAAATATATAATATAAACAACATTTATACATAAAAAATACAAAAACCAAAAAAATCAGTTCATAAAATTAACAGAACATTTTTGCATTAAATTACAGTTGCAAATGAATGCATGAAATTATCAAAAAGTGGGTGCATTAAGTTTGCCTCAAACAAAGTATGAAAACCAAAAAAATAGCACAATTAAAATCCCAACAACATCAAAAGTGGGTTTGTGAAATTAACATCAAAAATTGCCTGAAGCATTACAAATGGGTGCACAAAATTAAAATCAAAATGCATGTAAATTCAAAAATTAGGTGAATGGAATTACAACAAAGTTAAAACATAATTTTAATCAAGAACTGAAATAATTTTGTAGTTACTTCCATACATGAAGACTGTGACTTTGTTTACAAATGTCTGTGACACATTGGAGGAGGAGGTTAGGAGCACGCGTTGCTCTAGTTATAAATTGTAATACAACTGAATTAGCATGCCATAGACATTTATGAACAAAGTCACAGTCAATTATCCTAAGAAATCCACATTATCAATATCTGGAATTTATCAGAACACACAAATTTGCGTGGTCACTACCTGTACACATCCACTGTTTTCCAATAATGAACAGTTTACCCTTAAGGTCTGTTTATTCTTGGGCGAAAACAGCTGCAGATGTGATTGTCCACCCTGGTCTGTTTATAGTACAAGCGTTCAGTGCATAACAATATACATACATACCATGTGCAGAATTAAAATGAAAATTCAGAAAGTTCTTTGGGGTAGAAATATTTTGGTTAATCTATAAAAAGTGTCCTTAATGGAAAGGACTTGAATGACTTTGATAAGATGGGAAGAAGCAGACAGATGGGTAAAAGTTACATATGAATTGTTCAAAAATGTTAAAATTACTTTCATCAAAGTAATGTGTTAATATGTGTGCATAGTACTCTAAAATGAAATTCTTACTTGCATGTCTCCCAGAGACAACAGTACAATACCATCAACAGACAATTAACAAAAACAAAGAGTGAATGCAGCATCATTCATAAGACTGAATGCAATATTAGACAATAAATACAAGAAACACTTATGGTATGCAGCTATCAGTAGAAGCTGCTGTCGAACAGCTTTAGGATAACACTGACTCTGACTCTTACAGTGCAAATGCTGAAAGTTTGCTGGAATTGAGGATGTAGAAAAGTGACTGTGCAGGATAGCTGAAGTATTTAATAATACTGGTTTTCTTTCAAAGACAGCATGTGTTTTGTGTGTCCTGTATAGAATGGTGTTATGTGCCAGTATTATTTTGTGTCAAATTCAAACTATTTACTGTGCTTTGAAGTCCGGAGCTGAGAAGATGTCATTTAGGATGTTTTACAGAGAGTAAGTACAGACTCTACTGTGTACTTTTATAAGTTTATATGCACAGATGGAGACATAAGGCATTCCTCAGATATCTGAGGAAGAAAAGTTTTTAGTGAGTGTTGTTGGTAATCCTGTAGATACGGTATGTTGTGTCCACTTAAGGCAGTTTAATAATGGTATCTCCATGAAATGTAAAACATCTGATAATAGTTAAATAATTGTATGAGTTGAATTAGTAAAAAATAATGTGTTTAATCAAGAAATTGAAAATACCATGAAACAACATTGAGGACTATGATTCACTCACATAAATTACTGCTTTTTTTTATAATTATCCAATTTAAATGGTTTTTAAAATGGCCCAAAGCATAGAAACATCAAGTATAGTCAGTGAACTGATAGTATTGAAATAAGATTTGGCAAAATCAGACTGCTTACAATCTGGTAACTGGAACTCTTGTAATAGGCAGCTGCATACAGCAAAGCAAATATTCTAAAAAGAATTTCATTTGCAAAATTTTTTTCTGGTTTTTATTTGTAAAGTAAAATACTTGTATATTTTTCAAACGATAGACATACTGTAATATTTTATACTCTATAATTCAAGGTTGTGGACTATAGATCAATTGTAGCAACTACTCTTACTCAAGCAAATTTTAGGATAATGATAAATTCATACTTGTAGACACATAAGTGTGCTATTTAAGAACAAGCCTCTTTCAGTCTTCTAATAGGATTACAAAAGGATTTACAAGTCTCAAAGCAAAGTTACTTAAAGCACTTCACAGGTTTAATCTTGACTGTCTACAATAAATAACACTTCAGTATACTGTATTATTTCACATTTTTCTTTTTTCCCTGGTATATCTTTTTTTTCTTCTTACTAACAATGCAGGAAATTTAAATGGTGTATCAGTAAACAAACAGCAATGCTGAAACAGATCATTTTGATTTTCAAGAATTTATATAAATAATAAAAGGCATATTGGAGGGAAGCACAATGAAAATACACAGGCTTATACTGTTTAACCTTTTTAACTTTTTAATTTGAATTAAACAAAGATGAATTTACAGAATAAAGTGTTATAAAGAACTGAATGAAAACATATGCATATGATGATGCTTTTTAGATAAATAAATGAGATATCAAGCTAGTAAACAAAAACACAAAACTATAAGCCACTTTGAACTGCAGGAATTCAAGAAAAATTCAGTCATTTAATATAAAGTATGTATAAATTTGAAAATTATGTTGCAGAATAAATGTATAATCTATCTATATATAAAATACTAAGGGTTGTCCAGTCTACAGTAGTCTACAGCCAGTATTTCAAGACCTTATTTTGTCCTTTAAGGAATGGCTTTCTAACTGCCACTTGCCCTGTCAAACCTGCAGCACAAAGTCTCAACTTCACAGAAGAAACTGAGACTTGCTTTTTTCAACCACTATTAAGCTGTGCTTGAAGCTGTTGTGCTATAAGGCGCCATCACGCAAGTTGGTGACCCTCAGAAATTTCTGCTATTATTGGGTTGTGACTTCAAGTTTTCCAGGTCTCTTTCTATCAGAGTTTCTTCCAGTTTCCAATTGATTTGGATTGTGTAGAACACCATACTCACTGACACTGAAATGTCAATCTCAAAATGAAAGGCCTACACTTCTAAAGGTAATAATGCGCTGTCTCATCTCATTTATTAATTACCGTTTTCTTGCCATTATCACTGGAATATTATCCAAGTAGTACTTTGGAGAGTGTAGTAAGACAGTCTGTTCTAACTCTGCTTTAAAACAAACAGAAAGCTTTTAAATAATCAACAGAAGTTGGGACATCTATACAAATTGTTTGCTTCAAATTGCAAGGTCTAATTTACTTTAATTACTGCAGAACATCTGTAGGTTGTAACCTATTAGTTGTTCTTTGAAGAACGCCCATTTGTAATATTCTGATATTTTCTTTTTTTCAGTTTTGCTAGACTAAACTTTATATTTAAACCTGTGGCAGTTTACTGCTTACCTTTTCACCTTTCATTGTGTCATTGCATTGCAACTGATTAAATCTGAAGAGGAAACTGAAGAAAAAAACATATGATTAGCTGCTTTATTGGGATGAATCTATATTGAAGATATTATTCAGGGTCACAGGTGCGAGAGTACATCCCATGCATACGCCCACACAGGGCCAATGAGCAATTGCCAGTTACCTTAACCCACATGTTTTTGGGGATGTTGGACAAGAATCAGATTATCTAGAGAAGAAAACCCTGACCATGAGGAAGACATGCATATTGTACACAACCATCAAGCAGATACAGTCATGGCCGAAATTATTGGCACCCCTGGAATTTTCCTTGAAAATGCACCATTTCTCCCAGAAAATTGTTACAATTACAAATGTTTTGGTATACACGTTTATTTCCTTTATGTGCATTGGAACAACACAAAAAAACAGAGAAAAAAAGCCAAATCTGACATCATTTCACACAAAACTCAAAAACCGGGTTGGACAAAATTATTGGCACCCTCTACTTAATATTTGGTTGCACTCCCTTTGGAAAAAATAACTGAAATCAAGCACTTCCTATAACCGTCAACAAGCTTGTTACACCTCGCAACTGGAATTTCTGACCACTCTTCTTTTGCAAACTGCTCAAGGTTTCTCAGATTTGAAGGGTGCCTTCTCCCATCAGCAATTTTGAGATCTCACCATAAGTGTTCAATCAGATTTAGATCCGGACTCATTTTTGGGCACTTCAGAACTTTCCAGCACTTTATCTTCAACCATTTCTGAGTGCTTTTAGAGATATGTTTGGGGTTATTGTCCTGCTGGAACACCCATGACCTCTGACGCAGACCCAACTTCCTGACACTGGGCCCTACATTGCGCCCCAATATCTTTTGGTAGTCTTCAGATTTCATGATGCCTTGCACACAGTCAAGGTATCCAGTGCCAGAGGCAGCAAAACATCCATAAAATATCTTAGAACCTCCACCATGTTTGACTGTAGGTACTGTGTTCTTTTCTTCGTAGGCCTCATTCCGTTTTCTGTAAACAGTAGAATGATGAGCTTTACCAAAAAGCTCTACCTTGGTCTCATCTGTCCACAAGACGTTCGCCCAGAAGGATTTTGGCTTCCTCAAGTACATTTGGCAAACTCCAGTCTGGCTTTTTTATGTTTCTGTGTCAGCAGTGGGGTCCTCCTGGCTCTCCTGCCATAGCTTTTCATTTCGTTCAGATGTCAACGGATAGTTCGAGCTGACACTGTTGCTCCCTGAGTCTGCAGAACAGCTTGAATATGTTTTGAAGTTGATTGGGGTTGTTTATCCACCATTCGGACTATCCTTCATTGCAGTCTTTTATCAATTTTCCTCTTCCGTCCACGTCCAGGGAGATTAGCTACAGTACCATGTGTTGTGAACTTCATGATTATGTTGCACACGGTGAACAAAGGAACATGAAGAGTTGGTCTCGTCCGTTATAGGAGATGGACGTCTGAAGCAGAGCTCCGCTAGCAGCGGCTTTATTTTCCCACGCATTTCATATTATTTAGAGGTATCCTGTATTTAACCCGACCAAGGAACTTCCACTACAATATACAAGCATGAGTAACAAGAAGAAAAAGTCAGAAAGAACCGGAAAAGAAACTTAAAGCTGCATCAAAGTCTGGACAGACATCCGGCCCGAGTGCAAGGTATGGCCTCTCGGTGACTGACCTGGAACAGGCAGACGAATGCACATTGTATCGTCCATTGTATCGTCTCCAGTCAAGAGTGAAAATGGGAGCGAAGGTGCAAGTGATACAGGTCGCGATGGATCGCCGATTTCTGAGGATCATTCGAGACTTGAAAAGGCCCTGCAGGATGTGCTCTCATCTACTCATCGCGAGCCCGCAGCACCTGCTGTAACAGGAGCTGCATTTCCACTCGCGGAGCACGAAATCCGAAACAAACTGTTCGAACTGAAAACTGAACTGAAAGAGATGATCGCTACACTGGCCACTGCCATGGCTACGGCCATAAATGAGCTTAAGAAGGATAACAAGAATGAGCTTAAGAATGAGCTTAAGAAGTCTAACATTGAGCTTAAGAAGGATAACAAAGACCGGGAAACACGTCTATTTCAACGTTTTGACGTGAACTTAAAAGGCATGTTGGAGAAATTAGAGGAACACATCGAAGAAAATCGGTCCAAACTGAAAATGCTTGCCGACCAGATTAATAATGTTACAGATCAGCTGGATGACGTTAAGCAGGCATTCACGGCTCGAGTTGAAACAGCGCAACAATTGGCGTCTAATGCCAATGAAAAAGCTACAGCTGTGAATTCCGAATGCAAAAAACTCGGAGACAGACTTGCGGCCCTGGAAGATGGGTGCAGAAGAAACAATATAAGAATTGAGGGTATACCTGAGAAACGAGAAAGCTCAAGCCCAGTGAAATTTGCAGTAGAATTACTCTCTAAAATAATTGGAGATGATTTTAAACTTGACATTGAGATAGCAGCTGCTTATCGCACATACAGATCAAGCACCTTTAAACCTAGGTCTTTTATTGTTCACTTCGAGCGATTACGATGTAAGCTTGATGTGATGGCACTTCTCAGACACAAGCAAGAGATTATATTTGAAAATAATCTTATTCGTATTTTCCCCGACTTCTCACCATTAACAGCTGCAAAACGCACAGCCTACTTTAACATTAAAAGTTGCTACAGAAAGCCGATATCAAATACAGCCTCTTGTATCCCGCCAAACTGAAAGTGGAAGTTCAAGACCAATATTATGTATTTCCAAGCAAGGAGGAAGCTGAAAAGGAACTACAGAAGCTGTTTCCGACACTTTTTTGAAAGTTAATAAGGAGCCGTATTCTGTCAAGACATGGGAAGGACCTATCATCTGCTGTTGGATCCACTTTTAAAGAGACTGGTATTATAATTATACATCCTTTTCTTTACTTGGACATTATATGTTTATGTCTTAATTACAGTTATAGACGTGAGTGTGGATGTGTGGAAGTAATTAAAGTAGGGATTTTTTTTTTTTTTACTACCTTAAAGTAGACTGTTTAACATCATACTCTTGGTTTATTGCTATTTCTACTATTTTTACTATTACATTATACTATTACATTAGGATTTACTATGTTTATTCTAGACTACTTTTTAAAATCATTCCCAGGGTTCTTTCTTTTATTATCTTAATATCTTAATATCTTAAAATTGCTGAAGATTATTTTAAGCTTAAAGACTGTTAATGATTATATTTTCGGCAGATGGTATTTAGAATTCAGCTGCAATAGATATCTCTTTGTTTTAATTCTCTAACGCCGTTGCAGGGTGGGGTTTGTTTTGTTTTGGACGTGCTCTGTCTCTTTGTATGCCAGAGGACCGGGACATCGTGAAGTGGGATCAAGCCTCAAGTGGGGAGGCAAAATTGGGGGTGTGGGGGTATAAAGGGGGGAGAGAAGGAGAGCAGACTATATCTAATCTATTCTTCTAATCCTTATAACTATAAATATCAATGCAACAATAGGCTAAAATGCAATAACTCATGGGGAATTTTGAAATTAAGATTAAAACTGCCTCACTACCAGTTAAGACTATAAAATGATATTAAAAACTCAGAATCAATGTCTCCATGATGGGACAGTTAACTTTGTGAGCTGGAATGTTAAAGGCATGAATCACGAATTAAAGAGAAAGAAAGTATGCTCTCACCTAACAGGCTTAAATGCTAAAATAGTATTTTTACAGGAGACCCACTTACTAAGCAAGGATCAGTTCAGACTACAAAAAGACTGGACTGGCCAAATGTTCCATTCTAGCTTTATAAAGAAAACTAGAGGGGTGAGAATTCTCATACACAGAACAGTTCCATTTGTAGCATCAGATGAAGTATCGGACCCTGAAGGGAGATATGTGATGGTCATAGGCAACTTATTTAATAGTAAAATGATTTTGATAAATGTTTATGCACCCAATGTCGATGATAAGGAATTCATGCAAAATCTATTTGCATCCATTCCCAATGTGAACACTCATAAAATTATAATGGCTGGGGACTTTAATTGTGTTTTAAATCCACTCTTAGATAGGACTCCTGTGACAGGAGGGACGACATCTAACACTGCAAAGACAATTACACAGTTTTTAAATGATCACAACTTATCAGACCCCTGGAGGTTTCTTAACCCAAACTCAAGAACATATTCGTTCTACTCACCACTGCATTATAGCTACTCAAGAATTGATTATTTTTTTATAGATAATAATTTCCTGCCTACAATTAAATTGTGCAAATACGACACAATTATTATCTCCGACCATGCCCCTCTAGTCTTGGAGCTAAAATCATTAAGCCTCTCACACTCACCTCGCAGATGGCGTCTTAACCCTCTTCTGTTGGCAGACGAGAACTGCACAGAATTTATATCCAAACAAATCAGCTTCTTCCTAGAGACAAACACGCCCACAGAGGTTTCTGCAGGAACACTCTGGGAAACTCTAAAGGCCTTCTTAAGAGGACAGATTATTTCATATCTTTCCCACAGAAATAAATTAGAAACCAAGAAAGTGTCAGAGCTAAGAAGCGAAATTACTAGAATAGATGAAGAACAAGCCAGGCGTCCAAGTGAAGCTCTTCACAGGAAAAGGCAGGCCCTGCATACAGAACTTAACATCTTAACAACTAAAGAAACTGAACAACTTATTTATAAGTCAAGACATCATTACTATGAACACGGAGAAAAGCTAATAAGCTTTTAGCTCAACAAATTCACAAACAAGAAGTTCGCAATGCAATACCAGTAATCACCAACACGAATGGAGAAGAAATCATTGACCATAAAAATATAATGCACGCATTTAGAAATTATTATAAATCCTTATATTCTACTGAGTTCAAAGAAGACAACACACAATCTAATGCATTTCTGGACACATTACAGACACCACAAATAGATGCTTCAAGTGCTGACTAACTGGATAAACCTCTGACGCTAACAGAATTACTAGATGCTATAAAGTCACTTCAAAGCAGGAAATCAGCAGGCCCTGATGGTTACCCCGTAGAATTTTATAACCAAATACTACCTCAAACATTTCGTCAAGCATTAATCACTGTCTTTCCTAAACAAAATAAGGACTTGTTACAATGTGCATCATACAGACCAATTTCACTCCTGAATAATAATGTTAAGATACTCTCAAAAAATTCTAGCTAGAAGGATGGAGAAAGTGCTGTCCTCAGTAATATCACAGGATCAAACTGGATTTATTAAAGGCCGACACCTATCTTCCAATCTCCGACGCTTGTTTAATGTTATATATTCACCAGCAAAATCAAACACCCCAGAGATATTACTATCATTAGACACAGAAAAAGCATTTGATATGATTGAATGGAACTACCTTTTCACTGCATTGGAGTAATTTGGGTTTGGCCCGAATATTTGTGCATGGATCAAACTACTGTATACCAATCCAGAAGCTTCAGTTTGTATTAACAACATTTGCTCAGACTAATTTAAGCTAGAATGTGGTACCAGACAAGGATGTCCCTTGTCACCACTGCTGTTTGCAATCTCCATTGAACCACTGACGGTTCACTGTCGAAATTCTTATCAGATAAAGGGGATTATCAGAGAAGGACTGGAACAGAAAATTTCTCTGTATGCAGATGATATGGTCTTATATATATCAGACCCAGAAAACACGGTGTCTGCAGTTCTAACAGCACTAACAGAACTTCAAAAGATATCCGGTCTCAGAATTAATCTTAATAAAAGTATACTCTTTCCAGTGAATTCACAAGCATATAATATTAGATTGGACACCCTAACTTTTACCATAGCAGATCAGTTTAAATACCTAGAAGTAAATATCACAAGTAAACATAAAGCTCTTTATCAACAAAATTTTGCCGTCCGTATGGAAAAAATTAAGCAAGACTTGCATAGATGGTCAACCCTTCATCTCACTCTAGCCGGAAGAATTAACATGGTTAAGATGAATATCCTTCCTAAACTTATTTTTTTATTTCAAAACATTCCAATATATATCAATAAATAATTTTTTAAGCAATTAGATTCAACAATAACCTCATTCATTTGGAACTCAAAACACCCACGTCTCCGAAGAGCGACCCTACAAAGACCTCAGGCAGAAGGTGGCATGGCTTTACCTAATTTTCAGTTTTATTAATGGGCAGCAAACATACAAGCCATAAAAACCTGGACACAAAAAAATGAACATACACAGGCTTGGCTCGCAATAGAAGTAAAATCCTGTAGTACTTCTTTATACTCCCTGCTCTGCGCTCCAATAAATGCAAGTTATCGTAAATATACTAATAACCCAATTGTGCTTTACTCACTCAGAATATGGACCCAACTTAGAAAGCATTTTAAGATGGAAAATCTTTTATCCGCGGCACCTCTGCAAAAGAACCACCCCTTTCAACCCTCGCAAACATATCCAGTTTTTAATACCTGGAAAAGTTTTGGGATTAAAATGCTCAGAGATCTATATATCCATCCATCCATCCATTGTCTCCCGCTTATCCGAGGTCGGGTCGCGGGGGCAGCAGCTTGAGCAGAGATGCCCAGACTTCTCTCTCCCCGGCCACTTCTTCTAGCTCTTCCGGGAGAATCCCAAGGCGTTCCCAGGCCAGTCGAGAGACATAGTCCCTCCAGCGTGTCCTGGGTCTTCCCTGGGGCCTCCTCCCGGTTAGACGTGCCCGGAACACCTCACCAGGGAGGCGTCCAGGAGGCATCCTCCCATAGGTGGTGAGCCCATGGTAAGGGGGACCCACGTTGCCTCTTCGGGCTGTGCCCGGCCGAGCCCCATGGGTGCAGGCCCGGCCACCAGGCGCTCGCCATCGAGCCCCACCTCCAGGCCTGGCTCCAGAGTGGGGCCCCGGTGACCCGCGTCCGGGCAAGGGAAAACGCCGTCCAAAATTGTTTTTCTTCATAGGAGGTTTGTTTAACCGCTCTTTGTCTCATCCCTCACCTAGGACCAGTTTGCCTTGGGTGGCCCTACCAGGGGCATAAAGCCCCGGACAACAGAGCTCCTAGGATCATTCACCCCCAGGGCCCTGCCACCAAGGAGTTTTTTGACCACCTCGGTGACCTCAGTCCTAGAGATTCAACAATGACTTCATTAATTTGGAACTCAAAACACCCACGTATCCGAAGAGCGACCCTACAAAGACCTCAGGCAGAAGGTGGCATGGCTTTACCTAATTTTCAGTTTTATTACTGGGCAGCAAACATACAAGCCATAAAAACCTGGACACAAAAAAATGAACATATTCCCTGCTCTGCGCTCCAATAAATGCAAGTTTTCGCAAATATACTAATAACCCAGTTGTGCTTTACTCACTCAGAATATGGAACTAATGTAGGAAGCATTTTAAGATGGAAAATCTTTTATCGGGGCGGCACGGTGGTGCAGTGGGTAGCGCTGCTGCCTCGCAGTTGGGAGACCTGGGGACCCGGGTTCGCTTCCCGGGTCCTCCCTGCGTGGAGTTTGCCTGTTCTCCCCGTGTCTGTGTGGGTTTCCTCCCACAGTCCAAAGACATGCAGGTTAGGTGGATTGGCGATTCTAAATTGGCCCTAGTGTGTGCTTGGTGTGTGGGTGTGTTTGTGTGTGTCCTGTGGTGGGTTGGCACCCTGCCCAGGATTGGTTCCCTGCCTTGTGCCCTGTGTTGGCTGGGATTGGCTCCAGCAGACCCCCGTGACCCTGTGTTCGGATTCAGCGGATTGGAAAATGGATGGATGGAAATCTTTTATCGGTGGCACCTCTGCAAGAGAACCACCTCTTTCAACTCTCACAAACATATCCAGTTTTTAATACCTGGAAAAGTTTTGGGATTAAAATGCTCAGAGATCTATATATAGACAACAAATTTGCATCTTTTGAACAATTACGTTCCAAATTCAACCTCCCAGCTACACATTTCTTTCACTATCTTCAAATTAGAAATTTTGTTTAACAGAAACTGCCCGGTTTTCCTCACCTTGTACCCTCCACCATGCTGGAAAAAATACTGCTCAATTTCGAGGAATTAAACACCATTTCCGCATTATATAAAATCTTATTAGAGTCCCTACCTTTCAAAGACCCAAGAGGACATTGGGAAGAAGATCTCTTAATATATCAGAAAAGGAGTGGAAGGTAGCAAAGCAGAGAATTCACTCGAGCTCCATATGTGCAAAGCATAGAATTATTCAACTAAAAATTATATATCGAACACATCTGTCTCGCTTAAAACTGTCCAAAATGTTTCCAGGGCAAGATCCAACCAAGCTCCTGCCTCACTGGGTCACATGTTTTGGGCCTGCACCAAACTAACATCATTTTGGACCAAAATTTTTAAGTGCCTTTCAGACAACCTTGGGGTCACAATCCCTCCTAACCCATTAACAGCTGTTTTCGGTATTCTTCCAGACGGACTTGAAGTGGAGAAGAACAAGCAAACGGTGATTGCATTCACTACACTTTTGGCACGCACACTTATTTTGTTAAATTGTAAGAATCCTAACTCTCCTCTGATAAGTCAGTGGGAAACCAATGTTTTATATTATTTGAAATTGGAAAAAATCTAATTCTCAGTTAGAGGATCTGTACAGACTTTTTTCAAAACCTGGCAGGATCTAATCAATATTATTTTAGAATAAGAGAAATAACTATTACCGCATTTATTTTCCTTCTCCATTTTTTATTTACCTATATATATTTCTTCCTTTCTTTTGTTTATTGTGGCCTTATTAAAAAGCCCTAAGCAATTTTCCTTTGGCTAAGCTCTCCTTTTCAGGGGTGGGGTTTGATTTGTCTTCAATTTTTTTTTTTTTGTTATAAATTGATCTATTTGTATGGAATGATTACAATAAAATTAATAAATAAAATTTAAAAAAAAAAAAAAAAAAGGAACATGAAGATCTCTGGAGATGGACTTGTAGCCTTGAGATTGTTGATATTTTTCCACAATTTGTGTTCTCAAGTCCTCAGACAATACTCTGCTCTTCTTTCTGTTCTCCATGCTGTGTGGCACACTCAGACAGACAACAGAAAGGTTGAGTCAACTTTTGTCCATTTTAACTGGCTTCACGTGTGATTGCTATATTGCCAGCATCTGTTTCTTGCCACAGGTGAGTTCAAACGAGCATCATATGCTTGAAATAAAATCATTTACCCACAATTTTGAAAGGGTGCCAATAATTTTGTCCAGCCCAGTTTTTGAGTTTTGTGTGAAATGATGTCAGATTTGGCTTTTTTTCTCTGTTTTTTTGTGTTGTTCCAATGCACGTAAAGGAAATAAACATTTATATACAAAAACATTTGTAATTGCAATAATTTTCTGTGAGAAATGGTGCATTTTCTGGGAACATTCCAGGGGTGTCAATAATTTCGGCTATGACTGTACAGTATCCGAACTCAGGGTGTTGGATCTGTGAGGCACCAACAAAATACTGTGTCAGTATTTTGCTATACAACAATAGAAAGTAATTACCTCTTCAGACTAAAAGATAATTTATTACATGTGTTTCAATAGCCGGGCATTAAGAGAGTAGAAATTATTAAGTGTCAGATACTTAAGAGACAAACACTTCCTCAAACCCGCATGAAGTGATGTATACAAAAATTACAGACATGTTACTTTGGTTGCACCATAAACAAAAATAAATAAACATATCAGCTCTGGTGGCTGTATTGTACTATGAAGAACTATAGTAATGACTTAATTCTACATTGAACATAACTAAAATAATATAAGACAAGAAGCCTTGATGAAATCATGTCCATGTATATGTTTTTGTACATTGTGGAAAGCATGACTTAAGGATACAATATATGTAATATCTTATTTGTTTTTGATGTGCTTATTTACAATGAGCTCAAATGTCATTAAATCACTGCTTTAAAAATTTTCTTCTAGTGAAAATTTAGATATGATATGCTTTTAATGTGACTTTTCAAATTTGACAGAAACTTCATTAAAAGATGATCGAGTAGATTACAGTATAGCAGAAATGAGCCATAATGATGGTAAACAAAACATGTCTTCATATAGATTTTGTCTTGTTATGCTATGATCTATAGTTAGCAGTATTCTAAGGTGGAAGGTGTACCTTAACTATTAGACATTTTAACATAGCACTGGTTCTATGCCCTGTAAAAGCACTGAAATGTCAGAATGATGTTACCTACTCCTGAAGTGTGCTCTGCTAAATACCACACTTGCATCCAGGATGTGATTTACTATATGCAGAAGAAAATAACCAGTTTAAATAAGATCAAAAATAATGAATGATGAAAATAATGAATAATTAAAAAATAGGAAATAGGGGCAAGAACAGCTTATCGTATAGTGCTATGACTCTGAAAGTAGTAGACAACACTATAAAAGCAATATGAACTCTGAATGCACTCTAAATGCCCAGCCTCTAAAAATACAATATAAAATTCAAAATAAACTACTCCTCTAGACCGACATGTATACACCTTTAGCTTCAAAGTAACAGTATAGAGGCTTGTCCACTAAACTCCTCTAAATGTGCATATAAGCACTCCATTTGATCTCCAATTTTTGTTCAACACTGATCATTCTACTTTCACACCAGTACTGAAATTTGAAATATGCCTGGTATTCCGGGTATTTGACCAGTTCTGTCTTTAAAAATATTCAGGCTTATTCTAGGTTTTTTAACCTTAAACATGTTAAAAATAAGTCACAAAAGTCAGAGCCTATCCCAGCAGTGTTTTGCATTTGACAAGACACACAAAAGTGAAAATTTAGAGTTGTTTAACCTAACATGCATCTGTTTGTAATGTGGGAGTAAACAAAAGTGAACTGAACTCCGCCATTTGCAGCTGCAACAAACCACTGGGCCATACTACAGTCACCCTTATAACAAAATAGAACATAAAGCAAGATGTACTTGTAGTTAAACTTTATATAATATTTGAGCTGTTTTTAATAAGTATACATTATTTTTCTTAATCTGATGCTATTCAGATCATCACTGCTGCATCTGAACTTATTATTTTTAGACTGAACAAAACATGTTCTGTTAATTCTCTTCTCCCTTTTCCTGCAGCATGGCAGGGTTTTGTATAATTGATGGCAATGACCCATTACTATCTCACCACAAGGTATTTACTCATCTTGTTCTCATATGTCACCTTTGCAATTTTGCATGCTGGTCCTGATGGCAGATAACGATTCTGATCCAACAATCAGTGGGATCAGAGCTCTGATCACAGTACGCTTACAGTTTATTTCTCTTGTACATGAATAATAGACTCATCTGTGTATATTGGCAGTTAATATTCCTTTACATGCACCATGAGGTCTGTCAGCTGGACATCTGTGATATAAGGGCAGCTGGTTCCGCTAAAAAGAGCACAGTGTGTTTACCCTGTCCTTTGTTTATGATAAGAGACTAGGGCTGGGATAGTGAGGGTAAGCTAACGGTACTATGGATAATCAGATTTTTTTTGTGCATTGGTGCTCATTCTACTGTCATCACCCACTACATTTCCTGAGTTATCTAAACATACTGGTCACTCATGATGCTGCTACATTCAAATGGCAAGCACTAGTGATAGTGGGCATAACTGTGGGGAGTGGTGGTCATCCACTGTAATTTCATGATGGCCTTGCAGTAACTATAAGATGCTCACTCTCTTTGTTCTTCTAGGTCACATAGAAGATACTTTTTATGTTAAATGCACAAAGTTTTCCAATTTTCAGGACAGATGATAGAGACAGCATTGCACAAATGAAGAAGAAAATGATAAGAGAAATACTCACTCATATTCATAAAATCCATCTAATGTAAGAACCAGCCCTGGAAAGGTTACTATTCCATTGCAAAGTTAGGAGAATATTTACAACTCTTAGCTAACAGATATTGCTAGTTTTCCAGCAGTGCAGTACTTTCTCAAGAAGCACAGCCATGGATTAACAGTGTTAATCTAGATCATGCACCCAAATCTACATACAGAACATTGCTGTGATTGAGAGCTGATGTCATTGTGCTAGTGGCTGTGCAGCTATAAAAACAAAAGAACGAAGTAGTGTTGAATGTGTACAAGGGTTCTCAGTTCAATAAAAGTAAAATTTGGGTGCTTAGCTCTTTTGGAAGTTTTAATACTTTAAATTTCTAAAGTTACTTCAATAGACAGTTACCACATTTAATCATATTCATAAATAACAGTAATAATAGGATAGAGTTGCTGTGCTTGTTAGTAGACTACATTAAAAATGTGCTTTTTAACAGTACTTTACAATGCCATGTAGTTAGAAAATATCTCAAACAGGCTGGTGTTGCCTAAATAGCTTTCCTTGACTCCATATTCCAATATAATTGATATAAAAATGGTATTGATTCATGTTAGGTTTTGGATGTAGAGGGTCTGTGACTAACAGTAGATAGAATGTTTTAAACATAACATTATTAAGAATTTAAACCTTTAAAATGTAATGTTTAAAGTAAAAATGTTGGCTGCTTCAGACCATGATAAGTTGTGTAAGAGAAACACTGAATCATTATGGTGAGCAGGTAAGAAAACCATGAGGTTGTTTTTAGTGTGCTATAAATAATGAACATATATGTTCACTCTGTGCTTTCATATCAATGTTTATATAATTCCTTTTGCACTTACATTCATTTTATTTTATTTTTTGTTACAGTTACATTAACTTACATCAAGTAGCAGAAGCTGTTCAAGCAGGTTGCATGTGTGTGCCTCTAGTGGCATTTGGCTAACTTGTATTGGTGGATGTCTTTTGCCTTTAGAGGTGGCTGTCAGATGAGTAAAGAGGAAAATATACAAAATATGCAAGTTGAAGTAATCTCTGTCCAGATAAATCCGTATATGAAATCGCACATATGTTTTAAGATGCACACTTTACAAATTTGCCAATGCTTTTCAAAATTTCAAAATTCTGTATAGCAGCACACTCTATCAAGATATTAAAATGAAAATTTAACATTCCGACAAAATTTTGAAGAATAAGTGTGCCAAATTTCAATGAAACTAGTTCACTGGAAAGACAGACATTGTGATTACAGCAGATGCTTTTCATATTATATATAATAAGAAGTCAGGCAAAATGACACCTTTTATTGGTTAACTGAACAGATTACAATATGCAAGCTTTTGAGAAAGCTTAGGCCCATTTTTTAGGCAACTTGCAATTCAACTTGGGTGTGTATGAGACACACTTTGCAAAAAGAAATAATATGATTTGAGTGTGTACCTTTCATCAAACCACTGTGTCTGTATGTTCAGTGTTTATGCTAATATTGCATTTTAAAAATATTATTTGAGTACACATAGCAAATGAGATAAATATGATTTGAGTAATAATATTAATATTAATAATAATAATAACAATAATAATAAACAATTAATAATAATAATACACTTTATTTAAAAGGCACCTTTCTTAGTACTCTAGGTAAATAGGACAATAAAATCAAATAGCAATAAAGGTACAGAAGTAGTAACAAACATCAAAGGTAATTGGCTGTAACAGTGATAAACATGGTATACCAGTTTATAAAGATATGTTTTGAGGGCAGTTTTAAATTGTGTTATTGAGCCTAGTTGACGGATATGAGAGGGAAGAGAATTCCAGAGTTGAGGAGCACTATGAGAGAATGCTCGAGCTCCCATAGAACAGAATTTGATGTGTGGTACAGAAAGTAAAGCTGCAGAAGAGGATCTGAGTGAGCGAGATGGAGTGTAAGTCTAGGAGATCAGTGAAGTAGGGAGGAGCAAGGTTGTGGAGAGCTTTAAATGTTAAGAGCAGTATTTTGTATTGTATTCGGCAGTAAATAGGGAGCTAGTGAAGTTGGAAGAGAAGAGGTGTAATATGTTCAATGGATTTAGAACAGGTAATTATCCTAGCAGCACAATTTTGTATAACTTGTAAGAGATGGATAAGTTTTTTGGGGATGCCAAATAGAATAGCATTACAGTAATCTATTCATGAAGTGACTAAGGCATTAACCAATACTTCAGCACTGAGTTGTGTAAGAACAGGACGAAGTCTAGAAATGTGTCAGAGATGGAGGAAGGCAGTCCAGGAAACATTATTTATATGGGAAGAAAAAGAAAGGGTACTGTCCAGAATGATGCTCAGACTCTTATTCTGGGAAGAGATGTTTGTGATAGTGTTGTTAATTAAAATGGCAGAATGGTTAACCTTAGGAAGTGTAGATTTAGAACCAATGAGGAGCACCTCCGTTTTACTGCTATTTAATTGAAGAAAATTGCGAGTCATCCATGACTTTATGTCTTGGAGACATACCAAAAGAGTATCTGGAGGGAAAACAGAAGTGGATTTAGTAGATAGATAATGCTGTGTGTCATCAGCATAACAATATAATTTAATACTATGGTGTTGAAAAATATTGCCTACTTGGAAGATGTAGATGAAAAAAAAAGTGGCCCCAAAACAGAACCCTGCGGAACTACCCGAATAACAACTGCATTCTCTGACTTAAAGCCCTTTGCTTGAATATTAGTGATTTTGACCAGGGCAGTTTCTGTGCTGTGTTTCGGACAAAAGCCAGAACTGTTCAAAAAGATGGGACTGAAGGCAACTATGTTTTCAAGAATTTTTGATATGAATGGAACATTTGAAATAATAATTGTTGAAGATATTAGGATCTAAGTCAGTTTTTTTTTTTCAGAACTGGAGTAATTGAGGCAGTTTTTAATGAGTGGGGGACCGTGTCAGAAATAAGGGAAGAGTTAATTATAATAGTTATCATGGGGGAGATATGTGATAAACAGGACTTAACAAAGCTTGTATGTACTGGATCCAATTGGCAAGTGGAAGAATTAGGTTTTGTTATAAGCGCTGAGATATCATTTTCAGCTGGTAAACTAAACTCTGAGAATAAGTTGATTGGTAAGGGAATATGGATTATAGTGGAAAGTATGTCATTTTCTACAGAGATAGAAGAAGCAAGTTGCTTCAGAAATCCAAAAAAGTACAGCAGTAAATGGTAAATGACATTTTCTGGTGGCATAATTAGCTTGTTCATTGTATATATGTGCTGCCAGTGCTGGCACTAAGGTTTGACAGGTGGTATAGCTACAATGGTTTGAAGGTAGATGCATACTCAAATTAGATTATTTCAGAACATACTGATGGCTCCACAAACTTTTGTGCAGAACACCATTTGTTACAAGCCATGGCACAATACAACCATTGATAAAACAGAATTAGAGAGACAAAGGAGGAAAATATAAACACTGAAGCCATAACAAGACTACAGACAATTGGCAGTGCGCCAGTGAAAATTAAAAAAAAAAAAACTTCAACAATGATGGCAGCTGTGAGCAGACAAGCTAACAGGAAATGTATTCATAGCTCAAGAAAAATAGTACCAAGAATCTGTGATTAAATGTATTACATACAGTTTCTTTATATTGTCACAAACATGCATTAGACACTAAGACAACACATATTCTTAAATGGAAACATTTGTCCATTCAAAGTAGACATTTTTGTAAAGTTTTAAAGCTTTTGTGGTCATGTTTGGACTGGTGCCCCTTGAACTCCATTTTAAAATGCAAAAATTTATGAAAAAAGTTTCTCTTTAGAGCACGATTTCTTATGGTAAATTACTATCATAATTGTGAAGAAATAACTTGATTTAAATATACTGCACTTATCCTTTAAGATATTTCATCAGGAAACCACCCTCTGGTCTCACACTTGCTGTGATGCCAATGACACAGTAAAACTCTGCTGTGATAACCTGGGACTTCTGAGAGTTGCTAGCCTGCACATTACATTAGCAAAAATGTATTCTAGCAGATCTACAGATTTACTGACAGAGAGACAGACAAACACAATGGGTTATTAAAAAGAAAACTATCAAATATAAAAATAATGACAACATGTTCCCTCTTTCAAAGAATACCTTTTATATACAAGACAGATAAAACTGTCTAGAAATACACCACTCAAAAATTGTCTCCTCCTTAATTCATCAACTAAGCATACTGATATAGCCTTGCAAATATACAGCCTATATTTAGCTAGAGTTAAGTATTACTTGGCAGTCTTTTGACCACGGACACATTATTTGCTTATTATACTCTATGAAATGGCTTTGTTGCATTATACTATTACATTTACTGTTATTTTAATAAGACGATTACACTTGTCTTTTAATGTTGTCTCCATGATTCTTAGTAAGGGTGCTCTGTTAAAATTAAAAAAAAAAAAAAAAAATCAGCCTACCTACTGTATTCTGTCTCTTCACTATAGCCAATGCCAGCAAAAACACATGCAAGATAGAACCCCTTTTTAGGCTGGATGCCAGTCCATCAAAGGGCACTATCACTCTGTCACACACAGAGACATACATAAACATAAACAACCATATATCTAGAGTCACCTGAAAAGAACAGCATGTATTCCTTTGAACTGTGGGAACAAATTGGAATTGTAAATGAAAACATTCAAATAGCAAAGTAATATGCAATTGATTATCTGCAGTCACTGTTAAAGAAATATAAAAATCACTATTCATTTCAAAATTGTAGTTAACAACAACTTAAAAACTTAACAATTACTTAAAAACAGATTTCACGTGTAACTGCAATTAAGTGAGCAAATTGCTCCAAAGTCTTTGGGTGGCATCTATGTTCAACATTGTCAAGCAGACAAGTTCAGTTTAGTATGAAGTCATATCCTCAAACGTAATCTTTTACCCAGGGGTTAAGCTGCACTCCTACCAAAAAGAAATCATCTCACTGGTGCTTTGATCTGGATTCAACAGATTAGTGCTGACTTCATATACATGCCTCATTGTAAATTGGCAGTCAATGATTCTACAATGAGGACATTTTCTTTTAGTCAGTTGGCTGTCAATATGTGTTTGCCTTTTCATAGAATGAATGCAGCCTTAGGACTCATTTTCACGGCATGGTGGAGGTGCATGTAGGAGCTTCTGCTTAGTAATAAAGATAACAAAGGAAGCTATAAAATACTAATATAGGGAATATTAAAAAATCAGGAGTTGTCTCCCCTAGACTTTTCCTATACTCAGATATGGGGATGGATATTTGAGGAGTAAACCTCAAGATAATAATTATATTTTTATATTATGTACATTAAAGAACCATCAACAACAAATCAAATCAAATTAATAATATATTGAACAATTACTACTGTATAAAAGTAAACTTGAATAAATCGGACACTGCAGCTGCATGAATAAAAGGTAAAGTACCACTTCCGGTTAGCGGAAATAGCCTAAAAGTTGATAGAAATCTGCATTTTGTACCTAATACTTGCATGGAAAATTTGGTTGACCTAAGTGAAAGGTAACTAAAGTTAGCGTGTTTATTTACACACACATACAGACAGGCATACAGACATAATTACAAAAATGGTATTTTTGGGCTCAGGGAGGTCTAAAACATCGAGATTCATCAAAATCTCGACATCAAACGTCTGGATGATTACAATACTTTCCCTATACTTCATTTACGAGAAAGTAAAAAAAACAGACATTCAATTATAACCCAAGTTTAAAATTTAAGTGATATTATACATTAATTAAAATAATTTTAATAAAATAGTTTTGTCTAGTGTTCCTGGCACACCTTTGCTTTGACACTTATTTTACTGACAGTCCTGTTTTGGTCCAGGGGTCTCATGTATAAACGGTGCATATGCACAAAAATGTTGCGTAAGAACGTTTCCATGTTCAAATTGCGATGTATAAAACGTAAACTTGGCATAAAGCCACGTACATTTCCACGGTAGCTCATACCCTGTCATAAGCATGTTCTCCGCTCGTTTTTTTTTGCAGACTGGCGGCACCCAGCGTCAAAGCAGTGCTACTGTTCCTGTGTGGTTACCCATTCTTTTTTAGATCCACATCCCTAACGCAGCTTTATAAATACACTGAAATAATCCACATATTGTTTATTAGTTTAATGCTTCTGATTGTAATTAACCTGTAGCAATATAATGGTCCACAGAATGGTCAAACTATTCCAAATACCATAACTGCTTTAGCGTTATTACTCTCACTGCACCTTCTTCTTCTTCTTTCAGCTGCGCCCGTTAGGTGTTGTCACATCGGATCATCTTTTTCCATATTATTCTCACTGTACCACTCGGAGTATTTACAGTATATCACTATATCTGAGTGGGGAATCACAGTTGTACAGCAGCTGATCAAAAAGAGAATTATCGGTATACAGCATCAAGCACACGCTGCCTCAGCCATGTTGTCTATTGAACTGCTCTCATATGACAAATGCTTCAGAGCCTTTCCTGTACGGACCTCACAGTTCAGAAACAGTTTCATCCCAAGAACTCTAAACGCACTCAATCAGTCCATCAAGTGCTCCTTGTAGAATTGTTTGTACTTATAAGTACAATTACCTCATTGTAAACGTGCGATACAGTTATAATATTGCATAGCCTGAGCCACTTTATAAAGCGCATATTTACATATGATGACGATATCATTTTTAAAATGAAATGCACCAAAATATGTTTATTATACAGATAAAACTTTAACTACATGGTTCTGCAGTGCTAGAGAGACGCTGGCGCTCCGTTCACAGATTGTTCCTGCCTTGCGCTGTATTCTTGCTAGTGCTGACGCGACACTGGAAGGATAAATGTATAGAATAATTAAATACACACTACGAAGATATTTCCATGTTCCTTAAAAGTTTTGAAGAATCGGTGTTCTAAGCTTACAGATGGCTTAATGTCTATTACAGAGCTGATTGTGTGGCGATTGGGTATTTGGAGAAAGAAAAGTAAGGACAGGAATTGGAGGTTAGTATGTTTAAAAGAGACAGTACTGCTACAACAAATTATTTCATCAAAGGTCGCGCAGCAAGCATCTTGCGTGAGACATGAACAATCACTGCACCACCGTGTTCCCATGTTTAATAGCATGCTTTAACGCCTATCATCATGAAAATGATATCACGGATACATCTCAGTATTTTAATTATTCATAGAGCTGTAATATTACGAATGTAATGGATTCTATGTCCTGTCGGAGGAAGAGAAAGGGAGGAAGCACGTAGTGATTCACACACACAGAGCACATAGAAGATCAAATACAAAACAAAGCATTTAACGTGCTACTTTAGTTACGATGGGATTGAGAAACTGGTAAATTAAACGATTTAGGATGAAGTTTATGATGTTCTACTTTAATGACAAAATAAACACGTGATTAAAATGGAAATTTAGTGATTAAAGTTGACATTTTGTGCTTTTTTCCCACTGTGTGCCTTTTTTTTCTCTCTGTACCCTAATAAGCTTTCATGTGACACTCAGACAGTGGGCTACGACTCGCCTTTTCACGGCGACTTTGATATGTGACAACTTCTTTTTTGTTTCGGGCACTGTGCGACTTTGTATACTTGAGCTTTCGAGTTTCTCTGACACGCTATATCACGCGATCATCTTCCTTTTGTTGTTTATACGACTGTTTAAACCAACAAATAGTACGTTTTTCCTTCCCTCCACTTGGTATTCGCTGAAATTGTTCTATTTTCCCTCTTGCTTTTGCCGTTGTCTTTTCACAGAACGCTGAGCTTAAGGGCTATTTATATTGATTTGCATATTCAAAGAGGTGTAATTCTGGGAGGAGTTGGGGCAGGACAGCAGGCGCGTGCACGTGTGTTACTTTTCACGCTGACCGGGATTTATGGAGCGGAAGAACGTGGAAGTTGGCGTTCGCACAGATTTTCTGTTTTTTTTTTTTTTGCGTAAGCACATTTCCGCTTTTGTGCTTACGTCATTGTATAGTGCAAATTCTACGCACAGCGTTATGCATGAGGCCCCTGGTGTCTGACAAAAAACTTAATTCTGACTGACATTTTACAGATGATGCCAAACATCCATTATGATATGTACTTAGTCTGTGCTACACTGAGAACACTTAACAAAGCCAGTTAAAATAGTAGCCAATATTACCTCAGCTGCAAAACAAATCTTTTACTCAGTGCCACAATTTTTGACAATCTGTGTCTGTGTTAAGTGGTGCTGCTACTGTGGCAAAGAATAGTGTATCATTATCATATAATTGAGGTGGATATCTAATAGGTCATGGACAGAATGACCATTAAGTAGAGTCTATTGGTGGCCCAGGAATTACAGCACTATAGGGTTACGTTTGTGTGTAGGGATTACCATTTATGGTTGTTTACTATTCCTGTATTTACAGTATCCTTTCACCGCTATCAATATAATTTCATATTTTTACTTTTATTGTATTTTTTAGGTGTTTTAGATTAAGATTAAATTTCATTAAAAGCAAAAATGCACACTACTACTTTTGTGAAAAAAGTGTCAAATTCAAGGCCAAGGGAAACTTTATTATTCCAGTATTATTATGCATCCACAACAAGCTGATATTCACAAATACCAGTACTGAGTAACCTCTAATAATATCTTAAAACTTGTGTACAAACATTTGTAATCGGGCTTCTCCACTGATAAATTCTAATATTTAGTATACATGCTAGAAACATCAATGCACATGTAACATTTGAATAAATCAGTACTTTTTAGTCAGTAGTTTTAAAGGATGGAATTTCTATATTGAACCCAACTGATGTAAATTCATTAATTAGGCATGAATTTTTTCACACCTTTCCCGCTCTGTTAGATCAGATGTACATGACTTAATCAGTGCATGAAAGCAGGAAGTTCGCTATTTGTATGACCCCATGCTGTGATGTGAGATTTTACATATAACTTGATGAATATTTTGTACTGTATATCTTTATTTGTAATTTAGACAAAGCAATGTAATTTAGTGTTTACCACCCCCCCCCCCCCCCCCCTTAGGAATGGGTCTGTTTGAATTTTACAACAGGATTTGGGGGATGTGTGTTTTAAACCAGTTTGGCAAGTGTTTCCTTGCTAAAGTCATTTCTACCCCCGCAAATGGGCTAAGGTGTACTTTAACATATGGTTTGGGGGCAGGTGTTAAGATGTTCTATTTCCCCCATTGGTCTGAGGTATGGCTGTTTGGAATTGGCTTGTCTCAGAGGCCTTTAAGTACCATGATGTCCTATTGGCTCTCGGGATTGGACAGAACATCTATAAATGTATGTGTTTAACCTCAGTATCTCACTCTCACTAACCAACATCTGAAAGAAGCATCTCTCTTACCAACCAACATATGATGAAGAAGCATCTCTCTTGCTATCCTGTGATGAAGAGCACAGCTCAGCAGCCATTTTGAACAGACATGTGGCTGAAAGCTGAGCACCAATGATGCCTTAACTAGAGACATTTAAGTAACTACAAGTCTGTGCCGCCTGAACTACATATCATCATTTAATCAGGTTGTATGGTTGCCAATATTCAAATATACTTTGCATTTTGTTATTATTTCTGAATATTATCAATAATACATTATTTAAACTGTAACTTAACTTCTGCTTCTCTTTTTACTACATCTAATTGCCTAAGGTAATAGATATAGAAGGGAAGGTGGGGATAAGTTATATACAATAATACCTTATAAACAGTGGTAAGTCTGTGAGATTAGGCATTCTAAGGCTACATATTAATAATACAATAGGGGAAAGTAGAGCAATATATATTACTCTATGAAGACAAAACACCCCAATATAAAGCAAGAGGTTTGCCACTTTTATAAACAAAACCAGAAAAAAATTAATTGAAACCTCCTTTTAAAATCTGTCTAAAACCAGGAAAAGCCTACTGTATTTAATTTATTCCAATGTTTTCCACGACATAATAAAGGCACTTGCAGATATCCATTCTTTCCCACTAATAATGTTACATTCCATATGATTTCCTAATTAGGGTTATTTTCTGACTTGGCTCCTGAAGCTAAATGAAAGCAATAAGCTTTCTTGTCCAACTCCACAATTCAGTAATGACTGCCCACTCATGCATTCTTAGATAGGCCTTAGTAAAACAGCCCTACTTCTTTAATCTCAGTTCTGATGCATGACATGCTCATTTCCTTAGATTTACAAACATGGCGGAAAAAAGCTTAACTTGCTTTCTTCTTCTGATTTTGACTAACTGGATATTGAAATTTCATAAATAATGTAAGCATGAATTTGGTCAAAATTTACATCACTAAAATAATTATGCAAATAAACCAGAGTCTCTACTGGAACATTTTCATTGGTTATAATACTCTTTTATAAAAATATTATAGGTTAGTGCAAACAATTATAATCTATGAATTCTTACAAGTAATTGACGACTAATACTGAAAACTATAAAACAAAGATATAGGTATATTACTAATGCATGTGGGGTAGCTAACATACTGTCACTTTTTACCTCTGACTGCAGAGGTAACAATGAAATAACTAAAAACTACAAAAGACTTAGTTCTACCTAACGGTTTAAAAATCAATTAGAGACTGAATACAGAACTGCAATATGTATATAACATCTGAACTTATATTTCATTTTATACATTTTATATTTGCATTTAGTTATAATTCTAATTTTGAATGCATTTATTGTTTGGATGGATTTGTGTGCTGTTTTTTGGTTAACTCTAATGAGTAAATGATCTGTTACATTGACATCTGTGTTTCTGTTGGTGCTAGTTGTATTTTGTAAATTTGTAACTGTAACTGTAGTGTAGTGTTGTCCCAGTGTGTCTGTAACAAAAGTTCTGTGGCAAGAGGGGGCCAATACTGTACCGAAGCCTTCTGTCCTGTGTAGTATATTAAGGTAAGCCCACTGGCTTAAAACAAGTAGTAGGCCTTTAATTTACAGAGCAGGGAGATAAAGATGAAAATGGTGAAAAGTATCTGAAGTAGGGACAATGAAAGGGAACCCCCAGAGGTCATGCGAAAAGACAATTTTCCCTTGGGGAGTAACAAAGTATAAAAAATTTAAAAATCAAAAAGATAAGAAGGAAAATAAGTAGATGATTAACATTAATAGAATTATTTATCTTTTTTATTTTGTCATGGAAAAGTAAAGGATTTTTTTTACTTCAGTGGAATAATTTGCAACAACATCATGGTCACTCTGCCATAATAGACATTCTTAACTGTGGTCAGTGCACCTATGAAGGCCCTTTGATGATCAGACATAGCCTGGGCATGGACAGTGTGTCCAGACTTTGCCATAGTATGTCAAAGTGTCAGTCAGCTGCCTTCACATAGCAAAATGTAGAATCAAAATTATAAAGTCA
Source organism: Erpetoichthys calabaricus (assembly GCF_900747795.2). Taxonomy (NCBI): domain Eukaryota; kingdom Metazoa; phylum Chordata; class Cladistia; order Polypteriformes; family Polypteridae; genus Erpetoichthys; species Erpetoichthys calabaricus. Next base: position 184,616,831 of record NC_041398.2, read on the forward strand.
AGTGGACTCAAAATATGGGCAGATGGCTGAGTCGTCAATAAGATTATCTAATATAGAAACAAAGATGAGACATGATTTCTAAAGTAGATTTTACACTGAAAGACAGGAAGGGGAATGGAGACAAAATAGGAGCACAGCTTTATGGCCTGAAAATCTATGTGTTATGAATACTGCCAAAAGATAAGTGAGTTGTACAGACCAATTTCAATATATGACCATGCAAATGGGTAAGAAAATTAACATTCTGCACCAAGTCAAAAAAGTGCAGAACGGACATTAACTAGGTATTGATCTGATGTTGAGTTCAAATCTAGTAATTCAGAGTCACAAAGTTGTTAGTTTTTTGCTATTTTTACCATTAAAGTACCTTGTATCAAACAAGACATTATTAACATTGGGCAGTCCATTGCACACAAATCTATATTCAGAGTCTGTCTCAACATAGCCTAGATGTTATGCATGGACACCCTTGTGATCAAACCCCAGGAAGAATAGCATACTTTAGAACAAACTGTACTGATAATCTTCTGAGACACAGCCTTCTCCTGTGAATTTACTTTAGTATGACAGAGTGTCTGCGGTGGGTTGGCACCCTGCCCAGGATTGGTTCCTGCCTTGTGCCCTGTGTTGGCTGGGATTGGCTCCAGCAGACCCCCGTGACCCTGTGTTCGGATTCAGCGGGTTGGAAAATGGATGGATGGATGGATGACAGAGTGTTACAGCCTGACTAGCCTGGGCAAAGCATTTAATATTTAGAAGCACATCATGGGAAATTCAATCTTTATCCTGGAGCCAGTAAGGCTGACAAAAAACAAGATACTGGTTCTTCAAGGCAGGGTTCTGATGCAGTAAAATATGTAGGCTAATAATATAAGCTGACAAAAAAAGAAATTTCAAGATCCTGGCCAGCTCCAGTGTATATATATACTGCTCAAAAAATTAAAGGAACACTTTTTAATCAGGGTATAGCATCAAGTCCATGAAACCTCTGGGAAATTGATCTGTATCACGTAGCAGAGGGGGTTGTTAATCAGTTTCAGCTGCTTTGGAGTTAATGAAATTGACAACAGGTGTACTAGAGGGGCAACAATGAGACGACCCCCAAAACAGGAATGGTTTAACAGTTGGAGGCCACTGACATTTTTTCTGTTTTTTCACTAGTTTTGCATTTGGCTATGGTCAGTGTCACTACTAGTAGCATGAGGTGATACCTGGACCCTACAGAGGTTGCACAGGTAGTCCAGCTTCTCCAGAATGGTACATCAATACATACCATTGCCAGAAGGTTTGCAGTGTCTTCCAGCACAGTCTCAAGGGCATGAAGGACTTTCCAGGAGACAGGCAGTTACCCTAGGAGAGCTGGACAGGGCCGTAGAAGGTCAACCCATCAGCAGGACTGGTATCTGCTCCTTTGCGCAAGAAGGAACAAGATGAGCACTGCCAGAGCCCTACCTCCAGCAGGCCACTGGTGTGAATGTCTCTGACCAAACAATCAAAAACAGACTTCATGAGGGTGGCCTGAGAGTCTGACATCCTCTAGTGGGCCCTGTGTTTGTTCACTGCCCAGCACTGTGAAGCTCAATTAGCATTTGCCATAGAATACCAGAATTGGCTGGTCCACCACTAGAGCCCTGTGCTTTTCACATTTGAGAGCAGGTTCCCCCTGAGCACGAGAGCAGACGTGAAAGGGTCTAGATAAGCCGTGGAGAATGTTATGCTGCCTGTAACATTGTTCAGCATGACCGGTTTGGTAGTGGGTCAGTGATGGTCTGGGGAGCCATATCCATGGAGGGACACACAGACCTCTATAGGCTAGACAACGGCACCTTGACTGTCATTAGGTATCGGGATAAAATCCTTGGACCCATTGTCGACCCTATGCTGGTGCAGTGGGTCCTGGGTTCCTTCTGGTGCACGACAATGCCCGGCCTCATGTGACGAGAGTATGCGGGCAGTTCTTAGAGGATGAAGGAATTGATACCATTGACTGGCCCCCACGCTCACCTGACCTAAATCCAATAGAACACCTCTGAGACATTATGTTTCGGTCCATCCGATGCTGCCAGGTTGCTCCTCAGACTGCCCAGGAGCAGTGATGCCCTGGTCCAGATCAGGGAGGAGATCCCCCAGGACACCATCCATGCATACAAGCACGTGGAGACCATACAAACTACTGAGTATAATTTTGAGTTGCTGCAATGCAATTTCGGCATAATGAGCTACCCTGCTGCATCATTTTTTCACTTTATTTTCGAGGTGTCTTTGAATTCAGCTCTCTGTTGATTGATAATTTTAATTTCCATCAAACAATGTGGCATTCTTTCGTTCTTAACACATTACCCAGTCCATATCAGTAGATATCCAGCATTATTAGTTTACCCATTGAGATCTGATGTGTTTTCAAAGTGTTCCTTTAATGTTTTTAAGCAGTTTAGTTGTGGATACTCCCACAGGTGATTTTCAGTGTTACCCCAACATGGAAACATGAAGCCATGCCAACGGAGTAGTGATCCAGTAGAATATCTGAATTTCTCTTCTCCTGAACACTCATACTTTTTCCAGTAAAAGCTCCCTCAACCAACTTCTCAGGTTTTCTAAAAATCATATTGACTTGTTATTAATGTCTTACTTCTGTATAATATGTTTACATTCTTCTGGTGCCCACATATCACAAGTGCCTTGCTTCTTTGCCAATGCAACTGACAAAACACTGGATAATTAAAAGCAGTATCAGGTTTTAACCTGCTTCCATTAAACACCTTAGGACAACCAATCTATAGCAAAGTATGCTGGGCAGAAAAAGTAGGCTTTGGCTCCTTTCAGTGAGGTAGAGAAACATACATTCCTTTAAACACAGCTGCACTTAGCAGGTTTAATCCTGTAAGCTGCAGACCAGTGGCCCTCAGCCTTTTTTTTTCTTCTTTTAAACATTTTATTTGTTTCAAAAATATGCATTACAAAAGAAGTGGTATAATATGACAATCAAAGATAAGTGAAACGAATTATGAAATTTAAAAGTCTGTTTAATCAGAAATACAATCAATTTCATATATAATAAAAACAATTAGGATTTATAATCATAAATCACACTAAAACTCCCTTAACCAAAACAGAGAGCTAACTAGTAATAATCATTAAAACAGTTTTTGCACAGAAGCTGACAGGAACACAGCAGATATATATGAGAATAACACTAAGGAATAATTGCCAAATTCTAAAGAAGCTCTGTGCAGTTTCATGCAAATACAATTAGATTTTTTCTTTATTTAACTTATGGATTGTGCAGTAGGATTCTTCTAATTGTGGAGAATTAGTCAATGCGCCAATAATGTACTGCAGAAAATATCACCAGATAGTCTAAACTTATCTGAAATAACTCCATAACACTACTGTAGTAGGTGCTGCAATGATCGTGAATACTACACTATCTGATTGAAACTGTAACAAATAAACATTGGGCAGTCCCAAAACATATGCCCAAGTAAGAGCAGCACTACCTAGCAGTATTCACAATTAGGGTCCAATCCTTGATATATTTTAGATAATTTCAATTTTGAGTGGTTTGTCTGGTGTACATTTTTCAGCTGAATTAAGGCAAGTCTTGCACAAATTAATGAAAAATGAATGCTGAGAATTATTGAATTGAGCACCATGACAATAATTGATAAAGTCTGGAAACACTGCTAATTTTAAAAATATTTTCAATTGTAAGAATTGGTAGATTATTAAGAAAGTTAGGCTCATTCTTTTTTAACAAGTTCCTAAATTGTAAACAGAAAAAAAAGTATTAAAGGAATTCCATATGTATAACAGAGTTTATCAAAAGGAACAACCCCAATTCCAATTAACTTGGGACATTGTGTAAAACGCAAATAAAAATAGAATACAATGATCTGCAAATCCTTTTCAACCTATATTCAATTGAATACACTACAAAGACAAGATATTGAATGTTCAAACTGATAAACTTTATTGTTGTTTTGCAAATCTTCACTCATGTTGAATTTGAAGCCAGCAACATGTTCCAAAAAAGCTGGGACAGGGGCAGCAAAAGACTGGGAAAGTTGAGGAATGTTCAAAAAACACCTGTTTTGAACATTCCACAGGTGAACAGGTAAATTGGAAACAGGTGTTTGTCATGATTGGGTATAAAAGGAGCATCCCCAAAAGGCTCAGTCATTCACAAGCAAGGATGGGGCGAGGTTCACCACTTTGTGAACAACTGCGTGGGCAAATAGTCCAGCAGTTTAAGAACAACGTTTCTCAACGTACAATTGCAAGGAATCTAGGGATTTCATCATCTACTGTCCATAATATCATCAAAATATTTAGAGATTCTGGAGAAATCTCTGCATATAAGCGGCAAGACCAAATACCAACACTGGATGCCTGTGACCTTCGATCCCTCAGGCGGCACTGCATTAAAAACCGACATCATTCTGTAAAGGATATTACCACGTGGGCTCAGGAATACTTCAGAAAACCATTGTCAGTTAACACAGTTCATCGCTACATCTACAAGTGCAAGTTAAAACTCTACCATGCAAAGCAAAAGCCATATATCAACAACACCCAAAAACAGCGCCGGCTTCTCTGGGCCCAAGCTCACTGAGATGGACTGACGCAAAGTGGAAAAATGTGCTGTGGTCTGACGAGTCCACATTTCAAATTGTATTTGGAAATCATGGATGTCGTGTCCTCCGGGCCAAAGAGGAAAAGGACCATCCGGATTGTTATCAGTGCATAATAATCACATTTTCTATTTGGTATAATGATGCAATGTAAATCCAATTTTAATTATTGCCAAAACATATATACGTAGGAAACAGTGCAGTGTTTCTTTACTCTCAAGTACAAAAAGAGAATAGTAAACCTGGTAAAGTCTGTACATTATGATCATTACATATTCATCAGTAAGATTAGAAAATATTGGAGATGCAGTAATATTTTTACCCACACTAACAAAAAATGTTTTGTATTTATTAAAAAATATAACTAAAGAGAGTAAAGATTGAGTGCACATAAAAAAATATACATCTTAGCATTATGCAGATGTCTGGTACAGACATTAAATAATCTGAACCACAAACATGAAAATATTAATTCAACAAAAAACTGTCTTACAATTCTTACAACAAAAAGTCTTATAAAGCTATTAAATCTCTTTTCATGACCTGCTACTTAATGTCAGTCTTTGTGATTTTTGCAATGCAATCTTAAAATTCAAGCCATTAGTTCTGTTTTACTTTTTTATCGAGAAACATACAGATGTTTTAAATTGTTTACAAACAAAATAATACAAATTAAAAATATCTGAACTAATTTCAGTGTGGTGTAGGTAGTATAGTGGTTAACACTGGTGCCTCCACAACTGTCCATTACCCATATGAACTTTGTGTCTTCTTTTTATTTCATTTACTGAAAATAATATGAATACAGTCATTGCCAATTTCTGACCAAAACCATTAAAAAAAATAAGTAGGCTTTACACTCTAGGAACCAAGTTACCTGAACTATTCTATAACATTTCAGTAATCATTTATTACTCTGATGCTGATCTTTCTGATCATAAAATAGGTCATTATGATAGCAATTGACAAGAAGAATTCATAATTAATTGTAGAATTACGGTATTTGAGGGTTCTCTTCCTCTTGCACGATTTGGCTCAAAATCTAATCAGCACATCGACATCTCATAACAGGCTTAAGTTTGGAGTTTGCTATTTTTCCATCCAGCCATTTTAGCTCTAGACCGTCCTCAACAAACTGTGACACACAAAGACAGACACAGACCCATCATCAAGATAGCAATGTTTTCGGTATTGGGGGACCCTAAAATGTTGAGATCAGTTGAAAACCAGAAATCAAAATTTTTGACAAATCTAAAGGTTTCACTCCTCCCCCATAGATGACAGGTTATGGAAGGGGAGGGCGCAAAACAAAAAAGCAAGACTTTAAACCTAAGAGATGTTTATTCATATTTTCCATATTTATTCATTTCTGTGCATTTTTACTCTAAGGTTAATTCTTTTTGTAAAGTTTGCAGTTTCCTTACCAACATATTTTAGATCACTAATCTATCTTTATACTTTTGCACCACTAACAAGCATATCTGTACACAGTTTTCATTTGGGATTCAGAGAACCTTTGATAAGAAGAAAGGACATTTTTTGATTTCTCCAAAAATAAGCTATTTTGAGTTTTAATTTAGTTAATTTTGACAGCTAGAGATTCCGCCATATACATTCAGCAACATTTATTCTCCTCTACAAATACCATGTTATCTTAGCAATTATAAATACCATTTTCCTAACTAGATGCAAAAGACGTTCGTGCCAAAATGCCAAAAGACATTAGTGATTTGTGTAATGTATTTCAGTCTCTAACTTACATATTAAGCACATACACATATATTCTTTTCATATTTGTGGTAGAGTAGCTGCCACTGTTTGAAAGATATCATAATTTGGAGCTTTATTTAGTTAGAAAGAGGATTAGGAATTCATCTACATGGTTGGGCAACCAACCTCTAATTCTCTGTCTTATGTGAGACGCTTACATCTGTACTTGTATGGGGCATTTAAAAAGATTTTGTAGTAAATTGTGAAGTGGTTGGAAATAGATAAAGATAGAAAGATTAAAAAGTAACCTGTCAAATGATGGTTTTTCCCCACAGTCAAAAGCATCCTGCAATTCCTTCACAAGGTTGGCTTGGCCTGGGAGCCTGAAAAGCCCTTCTTCTTTCAGTCCCTTTTGGCGAATGAAGTCTACACACTGTTCAACAAGCATTGGTGCCATCCTGTTCCCAAATCTCCTTTCATACCGAACAGTTTCCTCAAGCTTCTGCCCAAAGATACCTGTAGAAAATAAAATGTACCTGTTAAATTTACATTTTACCTTGCCTATGAATTCAAAAACAAATAATAAAATTATGTTACTGTTATAATTTCTCAGCATAAATATTTCACCTTAACATAACATAAAACAACATTCTCAGACCTGCTTAAAAAGAGTATCAGTATTTGGTCAAAGGCAGAAATGAACTATATATTGCATACCAATCCATCCTAAGGCACACTCATAAAAACACACAGTTGGACACTTTTTGGAATGTGGGAAGAAACCTAAATTCCCAGAGAAAGAATCAGCCAGCACACAAACTTCACATAGAGAGTGACAAGGCTGATATTTAAATATATTTACCTAGAATTATAAAACAGGAGTGCTAAACCAGATGATGTGCAGAGGACAGTAATGAAAAAAGAACAAGAGAAAATATTCAAAGAAAAAAACACAAAGTGTTTTTTGTAAACATTTTACTGTACAAACACACTTAACATGGATAAAAAATGGGCAACGCAAACAAGATGCATATATACAAATATAAATTAATTGCTAAATTCAAAATGCACAAAGTACACAAAAAATGAAAAAAACCTTATGTCAAACATATGTGATTAGGGGACAACTAAAGGGCCTGAATAGTAATTCCATGCTAAACCAGGGGGTGGCAAAGTGCACTGATTCTCTCTCTCAATTCCTTGCAGACCATTCTTGGAAAATCCCGCCCGGTTCTGGAGCAACCAACGACGTCACTTCCGGTTCACATCCTCTGCGAGTATTTAAAAGCTGCCATCTTAAGACAATAGTCAGTTCTGTTTTGGACTCAGTCGTGTGAATATGTCTGTTCTATTTAATCGATATTGCAGCTGGGAAATATTATATGGGTGGCTGCCCCAAACCTTCCCAATGTCTCTTGGTCATTCTTGTTACACTTACTATACAGAATAATTAATTTAAGCAAGTGTATTGACTAGAGCAAAATGCATTCATGTACTGGTGTTTGCTACGGGATCTATCTATCTTACATATATTTATGTGCAGTATATCTGTCTATCTAAGGACTATCTATCTCAAGGACTCAGTATCATAGACAAAAATTATCTTCACACTAAAAAAATACAAAGAAGGTTATAAATATAATAACCTGGCAGATGAGCCTCTTCAGCACTGAAATAACTTTCCCCTATTTTTTGTAAATGATGCTATTTTCTGTTTCCTCCTCAATTATATATTCTCTATACTAGTAAAACTAGTATTTTCCAATCATGTAAAAACTCTTTTTCAGTATGTATTCTACAGTACTCCACGCTAGATATGCCAGGGGATATTATATTAGTACTTTATCAACCCCTTAAAATTCCAAGTTAGAAATGTTACATACTGTACATTATATATTGTGATGCATGGTCTGAGAAATACTGCACCTTTCATTTCTGTGCAGGGTTTTGGTTCAAAGAAAACACAGACTCTTACAAAAAGTTCTCAGAAGGTTGCAGGAAGACCTGCGTGTCAACTGCCTTAACACGCAACTATCTTATTGTTAATAAAAGTCTTTAAAAGTGTTGGTCTTGCTAATGAAATTAGGGTTTCCTCAGCTGTAGTGTTTCTGCTTTTTTAGATTCTCCTCAAAGGTAGTGGCCCTGACTTTTTCCAGGAAAGTAGCTCTGAATAAGACACCTTCAAAGTTTATTATTTCAGAAAGATAGAAAATGATTTGAGTTCTGTTGAATTTCGTCATTTGTGCTTTTCCCTTTTACTTCCTAATGAAAAAATTCAGCGCTTGTTCCAAAAAACTCCAAGAATAAAGTGTGCTTAAAAGAAAACTGTTCTTGAGTTTTTTTCATGCAACTCAAAGCCCAAAACTCAAACAATATATTGATAGACATGCACAGCTTGGGAATGTTTTACATGCTCTAACCAAGAAAGTTTAACCAGGTAAGGGTCACAGGGAAGGACAACAGTATGACAGTCAGTAACTACCTTTCTCTGTTTGCCTATAAAATAGAGGACAAAGCCCAGAAATCTAGCACACTCTGGCTGTCTTGCTATTTAAAGAACACAGTAACCGGATGCCAGTATTCAGTAATGAACCAGCTACTGAAGCAGATAGACACTTGTGAGAAGAAGCTCTTTTTCAGGCAAAAAGCCCTATCTTTGTGCTGGACATGACAGTCCAGGGATTCTGTTGTTTTCTGACATTTATCTTGCAGATTTCTGTCTCCTTTTAATCAGGGTTTCCATCCTTTACCCCAAGTGTTTGACTTTCCAAGTTTTCTATTTTTATAATATATACAAAATTGAGTTCATATACTATATATGTTATGATTTATAGCCACATTTCAAAATGAGAGAGTATATACTGTAATACTTGCTTACTGGTTATTTTAGTCTCATCTCTTTAATAATCCACCATTTTGTTTTCCCAAATTAGAAGCACGTTTTTGTTTTTATGTTGGCTAAAAACCTGTTATGATTACCCTTGTAAATCACCTCAATAGGTGGGAATGTCTTGGTGTATGTTACAAGCACAAGTGTAAAAATATACACAATATATATTCAATCTATTTTCAAGCCAGTGTCTAGGAGTGTCCAGCTGTGTCTTTCTGGAACCTATGACAGTAACTACAAGTGCAAGAGACAATGTCAGATTGTGATGTATTTACAGTCTAGGCATTTGATTTAAAGGGACTTAAAGAAACTACCTTTGGCATGTCAGTGTACACACGACCCCCGAAATTCATGGGGGTTACGTTCCTGGAGCACCCGCGAATTGTGAAAAACTGCAAATTTTGGATGTGGTAAAAAAATGCCTATAAATGCCTATTTTTATAGTTTAAACCCTAAATATGCCCCCAAAACACTTTAATTTGATTTCAAACTCAGCTTAATACATTACCCTAAAAAAAAAAGAATGCAAAGGTAAACCTGTATACTGTATAGTACTGTACTACTATGTTTCCCGAAGTGCTAGAATGTAAAATACTGATTTTACCCCTATACAGTGCATCCAGAAAGTATTCACAGCGCATTACTTTTTCCACATTTTGTTATGTTACAGCCTTATTCCAAAACAGATTAAATTCATTTTTTTCCTCAGAATTCTACACACAACACCCCATAATGACGTGAAAAAAGTTTACTTGAGATTTTTGCAAATTTATTAAAAATAAAAAAACTGAGAAATCACATGTACATAAATATTCACAGCCTTTGCTCAATACTTTGTCGATGCACCTTTGGCAGCAATTACAGCCTCAAGTGTTTTTGAATATGATGCCACAAGCTTGGCACACCTATCCTTGGCCAGTTTCGCCCATTCCTCTTTGCAGCACCTCTCAAGCTCCATCAGGTTGGATGGGAAGCGTCGGTGCACAGCCATTTTAAGATCTCTCCAGAGATGTTCAATCGGATTCAAGTCTGGGCTCTGGCTGGGCCACTCAAGGACATTCACAGAGTTGTCCTGAAGCCACTCCTTTGATATCTTGGCTGTGTGCTTAGGGTCGTTGTCCTGCTGAAAGATGAACCGTCGCCCCAGTCTGAGGTCAAGAGCGCTCTGGTGCAGGTTTTCATCCAGGATGTCTCTGTACATTGCTGCAGTCATCTTTCCTTTATCCTGACTAGTCTCCCAGTCCCTGCCACTGAAAAACATCCCCACAGCATGATGCTGCCACCGCCATGCTTCACTGTAGGGATGGTATTGGCCTGGTAATGAGCGGTGCCTGGTTTCCTCCAAACGTGACGCCTGGCATTCACACCAAAGAGTTCAATCTTTGTCTCATCAGACCAGAGAATTTTCTTTCTCATGGTCTGAGAGTCCTTCAGGTGCCTTTTGGCAAACTCCAGGTGGGCTGCAATGTGCCTTTTACTAAGGAGTGGCTTCTGTCTGGCCACTCTACCATACAGGCCTGATTGGTGGATTGCTGCAGAGATGATTGTCCTTCTGGAAGGTTCTCTTCTCTCCACAGAGGACCTCTGGAGCTCTGACAGAGTGACCATCGGGTTCTTGGTCACCTCCCTGACTAAGGCCCTTCTCCCCCCATCGCTCAGTTTAGATAGCCGGCCAGCTCTAGGAAGAGTCCTGGTGGTTTCGAACTTCTTCCACTTATGGATGATGGAGGCCACTGTGCTCAAAGCAGCAGAAATTTTTCTGTAACCTTCCCCAGATTTGTGCCTCGAGACAATCCTGTCTCGGAGGTCTACAGACAATTCCTTTGACTTCATGCTTGGTTTGTGCTCTGACATGAACTGTCAACTGTGGAACCTTATATAGACAGGTGTGTGTCTTTCCAAATCATGTCCAATCAACTGAATTTACCACAGGTGGACTCCAATTAAGCTGCAGAAACATCTCAAGGATGATCAGGGGAAACAGGATACACCTGAGCTCAATTTTGAACTTCATGGCAAAGGCTGTGAATACTTATGTACATGTGCTTTCTCAATTTTTTTATTTTTAATAAATTTGCAAAAACCTCAAGTAAACATTTTTCACATTGTCATTATGGGGTGTTGTGTGTAGAATTCCGAGGAAAAAATGAATTTAATCCATTTTGGAATAAGGCTGTAACATAACAAAATGTGGAAAAAGTGATGCGCTGTGAATACTTTCCGGATGTACTGTATGTACTATAATTCATACAAATGCGTTTTCTTTGGTATGCGCTGTCGTTTTCTTTGGTATAAGTAAGGTAAATACATAATAATTTAATTTAATTTAATAAAAATACATTAAAATGTACGGGTACTCACCAATAATGAATGATATTGACTGAAGATGATAATGATGAGGAATTAGCTATGCAGTACTATGAAGGTAAGTAATGAAGATAATGACTGCACAGCAAAGCAGAGGATTTATAGCTCCTCGAGTGGCTACTGTGGCATAACTTTTTAATTTCCGGAGAAAAGCCTGTACCTGCTCCTGGAGTGTGTTAAACTTCTTCTGGCACTTAGGTTCATTGCCAGAAGCCTTAGAAGGTGCAGGGCGTTTGGGCGGCATCTTAGGGCTTTAGGAAGAACAAAGCGAAAAACACGAGAACACTCAGCGAAACACTCGAGATAGCTACACGCTGTAAACTGTTATGATGCGGGAATGCTGGGCTGCATCTGCCGAAGATGCGTCACAGGGCAGCAGCAAGAAGAAATGAATAACGGTCTCGGATTGGGTACTTTCACCATCCCAAGCTGTGTTTTCCTCTGTGGTTGCTTTGTGTTCTCTCTACAGTACAGTTTTGCCAGAAAAAAAACCCATAAAAGAATTGCGAAGGATATTTGTGGTTTCAGATAACAATTATTAGTTAGGTTCTAAGGAAAAATCCATGAACGACTGAGGTTGCTAACTCTGAACCGCGACTTCACGAGGGTCAACTGTATATGTAAATCAGTCTGCTAGCTTTGCACAATTTTGTAGTTTAGAGAGAGGCTAGAACTAAAAATGCCAATAACTATTGAGTTTTATTGAGAACAATACCTAAATTGGGCACTATGAAATCCAAAATATTTGTAATAATCCCATGTAATATTAGTATAAATGGCTTTAATTCTTTCATAATAAAGTGGATGAAGCAGTCAGCTTCCAGATATAGTAGCACTAAATCACATTGCACATACAGTACCACCTTAGTAAATATCAGTAGATAACAGTGAAGTAGATTTTACATCTTGTACACAGAGTTCCAATTGTCTGTTAAAACACACTTGCTACAGTTGCTTAGTAAATATTAAACATAAATAATAAAGTCAGTTTTTAGCAAATGGCACTGTTTCTTTTTCTTCTAGCCATGTTTAGAATTCTGTTATCAGATCTAAATGTTAAGAATTATAGAACAATTTCCAATCTCTCTTTTCTTTTCAAGGTTAAATTATAATCATATAACCAGAAACTTATCAAAAAAAAACTTTATATAAAAATGTCAAACTGGCTTGTGCATTAGTCTCATTAAGGAAAAATCTTTAATTCATAAATTATATTCTAAACTCCTCTGACGTAAGTAGTACTACTATTACTATGATTTTGGCCTAAAGTCCACCTTTTGAAACTTTGAATCATAATATTCTTTTTATCTTGCCTCTCAGCCACTGTTCTCAGTTGGTTTAATTTGTGCCTGCCAAATTGCTTTCAATATGTTTGGAAACCTAAAAACACAGTGTTCTTTTTGGATTCAATTATGAAACCTATTTTTTCTGTATGTTGCCATAACAGATGGAAATCAGAAGCAAATTATTAAAATTTATTTGCATATTAATAATGACCACTTCTTCAGTTACATCAAATTAACTGTTTACTGATATAAACAGTTTCAAAATGATAACTTATTTAACTCCAAGAAAAAGAATAACATTCTTTTAGTGGGTACCAACTCCATATATAGTAGGACAATACAGAAAACTTGGGCGACTCACCTACTCTCAGGTTGTTGGAATTACAACCTTCAGTCTCTAGCACTGCACCGAAGGAAATCTCCATTAGCAAATGACAGATTTACCAGCTAAGCTATGATGTCATTTTTCTTATATGACAGTGATTCTATCTCAGACTGCACAATGTACAATACATAAGCATAACTATAGTACTTAAATCACTATACTTATTTTTAACAGCCAATGCAAAAATTATACTTTAATTAAAAACGCTGCAGCAAGGAACCTAAATAAACAATTTTACCCATATACTGTAATTATAGTTCTTAGTTAATTTCAGTGGGTTCTAATTAAATTTACAACAAGTTTTAAAATTCTCCTCATATATAAAGCTTTGAATTGTTTATCTCCAATTTACCGTACAGAACATATTAGTCTCCATACTGTATGTCTGAGTGTATATTGCAATCTCATAATAAAGGCATCCTTAATATTCAGAAGATAATTAGAACTATAATAAAAGGGTTTAAAGCACCTAAGTGTGGAGAAATCTTCCTGCTAATAAAGAGAAGCAGCAGCAGTCTCAGCATTTTCAGTAATACTGAAGGCTCATTATTTTAGCTTAGCATTGTCTTGCTACAGCAGATGCTGAGGTAGTGTCATATTACTCTTTTATATTGATTCTTAATTAAGTGTAGTAATTGTTTTTGATTTGTCATTACTAAGTCTTTTTCATTTTCATTCTCTTCTTGGTGTTTGTGGTGGCACTTGTGATCTGCCTTGATCATTATCAAAATATGTTTACTTTGGAAAGCTGGATTTGAATTTCAAAAGACTCTATATAAGTATGTTATTTCTCTGGTTATGCTGTAATTGTATGCAGTGATGCATGACATTAGTATATAGGTGTTCATTCACTGCAGGAGTAGCCATCCTTTTAATAATCTTCCTACTGATATTGTTTTTTGGTTAAACCACCTGCATGGTTAGTAATTTTCTGGTCTATAAAGGTAATACACAAAAAGTTGCTATTTACATTGGCTATATGGATGAAAAAGACACTAAAAGAAGACTGGTTAGTGTGTAATACTGCACCTGTTGCAGCCATTGTAAGTTACTCTGTAGTTTATGACATTATGACATTTTACACGTATAATCTATTTTAAGCTATGCCATTCAGACTTATCACTTGTCGTACACTCTTTGTGTTATGGAATTGTAATTGTATTTAACTTTTGGGTTGCAATGGCAGTTAGTGCTTAGCTTGTCCTTTTGTAGAAAATACATTCCTTCATGTTGCATGTGTGCTTCAAAGAGATAGACTGAACATATCAACAATCAAGGAGAATTTTATGTTGACTCTCAGGAAAGACTAGGAAACCCTTTGTATTCCTCTTTACAAAACATGCTCCAATTCAAAAATTTGCTTGCAGAACAGAATACACACTTGCTGTAGCAGCAATCCTAAGATTGCTCAGTCATGCATGTGTGCTTGTGCAGACTGTTCTCTGTTGCTCTGTGCATTAGAAGCCAGTAGGATTCTGCTGAAATGATTATAGGGCATGTTTTTGTGCATTCCATTGGATGAAAATTATTGAAGCAACCACCTTCAAAGTTATACACATAAAGATTCTTTGTTACTTTGTTAGATGGCAAAGCAATAGATATTTTGTTTAGGTTTTATATTAAATTAAATGAATTTTATCGAGCGGTCTTAGCATGTGGCAAAGGCTATTATTTAAAAGCATTTGACAGATTCACAGTAAGATGGAAGCAACAGTTGGTACATGGAGATCTCAAACAGGAAATTATTCCTTTTATGGCTTTAGGAATATTATAACCAAAAATATTTCCAAGATCAAAGCAATGAGAATTATCTTAAATATTACAGTATATTGCTGTGGAAATAATTCCTAATGAAGCATTTCCTGTACAACAGAAAGAGAGAAGACAAGCATTTAATACCGTATAAAGCTTGCTTTTTAAGTAAAAAGGCTGCCATGACATCACATGCCAATGTATACACCTGTAAACGACTCTGTGTCCTAGCAGTGAACATCACAACAGTGGAAGGCTGATAATACCATTCATGTGTAATAATTAACAATCAAATCTAAACAAAACAATAAAAATGTTTTTCATTACAACAAATATTTTTTTAAAAGAGATTAAAATGACAATGTGTAATTAAAATAGATTTCATCCAGATCCTGTCTTATATCACTTGGACCCCAATTTTATTTCAGGCTAGGCACCGTTAAAAGTGAACTCTGCATGTTCTTTGTTCTATACCTGTGGACATGTTTCAGGAACCCCACTCTGCTCACTGTCTTAAGATATGCAGTTAGTTTAGATTGATAAATCTAAATTGGTCTACTAAGTGTTTGTGTATGTGGATGGACGCTTCATTATGTTTTGGTCCCTACCGTTTACACAATCCTGATATTGATAAAGTGTTTCAACTGAGTGGGTCAAAATTAATAAGCATTTTCTTTTACAGGTGTTGGGTTGCTTTTCTAACATTATTTTAGAAAAAGATTTAAGAAATATTTAATTAACTTGTTTTTTATTTTAGATTAACTATTTATGATAAAGAAATCACTGCAATAAATTAATTGTTTATTAAACATAACTGTTTACATATTTATTATAATTGTGTACCTATCAGAAACATATTATTTTTTACTTTTTTAATTTTAAGCTGACATTCAAAGTGGTTTGCAATTGTCTAGTTTTTCTTTATCAGAACAATATCATCTCATATTTCATAAATAAACTCACTATACAAATATAAGCAGCTTTTATTTTCTATTGCAAGCAATTCTACACGCTCATTTGTTCTTTTTTGTTTTTAAAAGTTATCATCTTGATGAAATTAAAAAAAAAAAGATGAAAGCATATTTTCACTCATTCTTCCTTTGAAGCAGTTTATAATGTTTAAAACAAAAACAACTTAAAACACAGAGATAGCATTCCAGAAGACAGTAACTGCATGTCAGATACTAAAATCTACATTTCTCAATTTAGAATTGTTCAGTAACAACACAAACTAAATGGATTGATCCAGCTACTTAAATAATTAATTCAAGTGAAGTATTCCTTCATTATCAAAATAAGACAGGTAATTGTGAGCAAAAATAGTACCTTACATGTTTGTTTTGAAAAGCAGGAAACAGAAAATAATCACATAAATCTTCTCTTTAAATAAGAATTTAAACCTCTCCAAGCTATATTCAACTTTTCAAAACAAATTCTTCAGAACTTATATGTTTTCTAATTGTAAAAAATACAGTAAACTTACCTCTTCTGAAGCTAAAACATCTTTTAATTTTCTGGTAGGTGGTTTTGTACATTAATGCACCTGATGTGCACAGTCTGAGATTCGGGTTGTCATGCATTGGGAAGCACACTGATCACCTCATACTTAAAAAAGGGGATCACAGAATTAAAAAGTAAAAAAAAAAAATTTCCACCCAACAAACACAAGTCCATTTCAAGACTGGTTATTGCCTTAAAATGCAGTCAAATAACAGTTAAGATTTAATAGAATGCAAAATCCCACAAGCTTTCCATGTCAAGTCAGATCCAAAGATGGGAAAAATTCTCACAAAATGCCTTTAACAAGTCCTTTACTTTTTCACTTCTTTAGAGTCATTTTAAATTTAAAATGCAGCATTTTTGATCTGCAGTGCCATATCTTTATGTGCACTGATGTATTCCATTAAAGATGCCAAGTGGTGCATAGTGCTGTCTTCAAAGAATCTATGAAGATCACGATGGGTTCAACTGTAAACTGGAACTGAACAGGTTGAAGGGGACAAATAGGGAGGAGCACTGAAATTCCACACTGACTTTCACTTGACTTTTAGTAGCTGTCACATGTGGCAGCTTTGCAGCATGCAATTAAAAGCCCCAATAGCATATCAAGGTGCCAAATCCTGCTGAACATTTTTAGTACTGAGAACATATCTTTTCTTATCTAGGTAGATTTCCAGCTTGTCTGTCCACTTACCATTTTATATTTATAATCTAATCACAAAGCACAATTTTTTTCTAACTATGTTGGTTGTGTTACAGAAATGCTTAAATTTGCTGTTCCAGGGTGAATACTCACCACACTATCAAACTCTAGCAGGTGCTAAGTGAAGCACGGTGAACCTAAGTCACAGGCAGTAATTAAATGAACACTAAGTAAATGATTACAAACAGAATGGGGGTTGGGTGGTGGGTGGTACAGGCATGTCAAGCACACTAAGCTGACAGAGGTGTTTGCATTGAGCTAGATTTTTTTCATAGTCTTAACCACGTGTATAGTTGGGGGAAGGAAAGCTAAAAAAAATCAGGAACCGTGCTCATGTGTTAAATTGAAGTAATTCATTAGCATTGTGAACAAAAGTCATGTTCAAAACATGATCTTTATTCCTACAACCTTGAATCAAGTGCAGAAGAATATACAAATCCCACAAACTATTATTATTTTTAATTTCCGAAAATTCAGGTAGGTTCAGTAAATGGATGGTACATGCAAGATTTTGTAAACTGGAGTTTTAGCATTCATTTCCATGTGTTACACTTTTAATGTTTTATTTTCAGGCATTAAGTAACATCACAGACTCACTGCCCCTGAGTCTTGGGTTTAAATATTAGCTCGGTCAATGTCTATGTATAGTTTGTACATTCTCTAGGAGTCTCTGAGGGTTTTTTGTAGGTACTCGAGTTTCCACCACATTTCAGATATCCGTGATACTAAACTGGCTCTTTTTTTAAAGAAGGTGATGTGTTCTCTGCACTGGCTGGTGTTCATTCCAGGGCTGGGTGATGTGTTCAGCCTGATGTTGCTGGAATCTGCTCTGGACCCAACAACCTTATGTTATGAAAAGACAGGATCAGAAAATCAGTTAATGAATAACTTTAATGTTTAACCTGCCAGAAGTGTGCTTATGGGGAAAATTTTTAAGGGGACTCAGAAAAGTATTGTGACATACAACATGAAAAATAAACACGTGAAATAAGCCTGCTTCAAACCTCAGAAGTTATCATTCCTGAATAACTTTAACCCCCAACCTGGCCCCACACTTGGTAAACCTTTCAAAAAGGTGCTATGGACC
This sequence comes from Erpetoichthys calabaricus, assembly GCF_900747795.2. Taxonomy (NCBI): domain Eukaryota; kingdom Metazoa; phylum Chordata; class Cladistia; order Polypteriformes; family Polypteridae; genus Erpetoichthys; species Erpetoichthys calabaricus. Next base: position 184,635,142 of record NC_041398.2, read on the forward strand.
AACTGTAAGTCAAAGTCAAAGTGAACTTTATTGTCCTCTCAACCATATGCAAGTATGCAGATAGACGAAATGTGAAGCTCAGGGTCCCCAGTGTAACAACATGACGTGCAAATAATAAATTAAAAATAGAATTAAAATTTAAATTTAAAACACAAACAAGACAAGACATTGTGCAAAGACAAGACAAAGAAGTAGCAGCAATATTGACGTGTAGTTAGCAATATGAACATTGATGCAATGTATGGTATTTGTAATCTAGATACATAAATATAGTCAATAGATATGTAATATAATAAATAAATGATAGATATAGATAATACAGAAATTATCAGTGTATGATAATAGTTGTTTAAGACATGTGTAAACAAGGACAGGTCAGAATGATTTATTTGCATATACCTTCATTTGTTTTAGGTACATAAGACAATTCCTGATGAGAGTAAATTATTCAGCTCAATACAGCTTGCCAGTTCCAATTTACCTAATAAATCTAAAAAGTTTTAATCTCTGTGCAGCTGTGTCCATGCTAAAGAATATATTTAGAAGTAACTATACTTACATTTGTCATAATTTTTAAAATTGTTTTATCATGGTGCCATTTAATTTTAGTTTCCCTCAACTGAAAAGCCATAAATTCTTCAATATTTTTTCATAATTTGTACTCTGGAGTCCTGCAACAAGTCCAGAAACTGTTCTCTGAATTTCTTCTGGAATTGTATATTTTCTAATTCTAACACCAAACCTTCACAAAGTATTCTAGATACAGCCTCATAAGTGCACTACACCGTTTAGATACATTCTCATCAGATTATATTCTGTGCAGGGTGCTAGCAGAATCCTGTTAATGTTCTTGTTGCTTTGCTTACTGTCAGGTTATGGAATTACCATGTACAGATAGAAGGTTGCTTTGTAAAAATTGCAAACACTGAAGTTTTGCAGCTATTGGCTTTTTCTTTTTCTTTTTACATAATTTCAAGTTGGGCCTGTTCATGATGACTCAGTGTTTACTCTACCATTTCATTTAACTATTATTTGTTGAAAATTTTATATGTGTTTTCAGATATAACATGCGCCCAAGCCAGAGTGTGCTAATGCCTAAGATAGGTACTTTTTCATGAAGCATTTTGTCAATCTAAATAAAATGACTTGTGCACTAAGTAGGAGCACCAGAGAAGGAAACTAGGTAGATCAGCTGGCATCTTGAGCTGTTCATTCACTTACGCTGAAAATAGAAACTGTATGCTTTTATGTAAACCACAGATGGGGGTTATATACCTAGATATTTTTAAAACATTGTTCTCTGGAGTAAAAAACTCATCATAAAATTCAGACCTATTATGTGCCAAGAAAATTTCCGTCCATTGCCCTTGGTTATTATTGCATGAGTTCTAAGGCTTACCAGGCATGAGTCTTTCCAAATTCTGCACAGTCAGTCATATGAAGATGTACCTCTAAAGATAAGTAGAAAATAAAACCCTGCATATCATTTATAACACAAGTGAAGCAATGGACAGATGGAATCTTGACACTGCATTACTGGAATATGGTTACAAGATGCACACTGCGACATTAATTAGTCCTTCCAGTGGGAACCCTAAATACAAAGAGGACTGTTTCATTTATGTTAGGTAGAATGCCCAGAGGGGGCCGGGCGGTCTCATGGTCTGGAACCCCTACAGATTTTATTTTTTTCTTTCCAGCTGTCTGGAGTTTTTTTTTGTTTTTTCTGTCACCCCTGGCCATCAGACCTTACTCTTACTCTATGTTAATTAGTGTTGTCTTATTTTAATTCTTACTTTGTCTTTTATTTTTCTTTTCTTCATCATGTAAAGCACTTTGAGCTACATTAATTGTATGAAAATGTGCAATATAAATAAATGTTGTTGTTAATGAACTGACTGATACTTTGGCTTTTTATATTGATTTTTTTGAGAGTGTCTGCAGTCTTTACACATAACTGTAAGTAATAAACACAAGCTCTGGTTCACCAGAGAAATAAAATAATTGTTGGAAAAAACCTGAACTTTTAAAGAAGGAGATGAGGTGAAATTTAAAGCCATTAAATATGACCTGCAGCCAAAGTAAAGAGGGCCTGAAAATAAAATAAATACCAATGGAAACACAGGTGTTAGGAAGGGATGTCAGTTAATTGCTGACTAAAAAGAGAAACATATTGTATCTGGTGATGATCCCTGACTACCAGACAAACTAGATAAATTTTACTGCAAGGTTAATGCCTAGAACAAAATGAAGAGAAAAAAGCTGAAAAGTGCTTTCAGTTGCCCTTTATTTTCATGAGAATGATGTAAAGTGCCTTCATTTAATTTTTATAGAGTAAATCAATGTTTGCTAAATAATAATAGCAATAACAATCATAGCCCATGTAACCTTAGGGAAGGCCAGGGCTACTTTTAGCCTATTACTAATCACAAGCTGGCAATTCAAACAAAAATGGATATGCTTTTGCTTTGCAAAAGAATTGCAAAGTTGTTTCATGACCAGTTAAATCCACTCCATTAAGTCAGAAGTATGGTGTGTAGCATACATAATTTTTTTCTCTCTTAATATTTTTGTCTCACCTGCTTGGAGACTACTTCCCATCAGGCAGCAGGAATGTGTTGTGGCTGACAGAAGGCCTCTTGATTAGTGTGCATGCATAAAGTTTAAATGAAAAGTATTTGAATGGGAAGTGAGATTTTTCCTATTTTGGGTAACAATTTTATTGCTTCATAAGATTACGTATTTTTCTCCACGAGTACACATTTTTGTCTCACTGTGGGTTCGGCCATATCTCATTTACAAAAAACATTGTTTATTTTCATCTGGACCCTTTAATGAAAAATTGACGGGATCAAAGGGGGTGTACATCATTGCAAAACCTTTAAGGAACAATGTTTCTTTCTTTCCACCCGAAAAAGCCTTTATTAAAAAAAAAAACAAGAAAAATGAATTATAGCATCAGTTTTGCAAAAGTATATTTAAATGGAAGCTTACCTGTTTTGCTTTTTATTACCTATTATAATTTATGATGTTATATTTTAATACATAAACTACAGATCAAGATTCGTTTGGCATTCACAGTCAAGCTGCAGTACTCCGTTGGACTTGAGGGCATACAGGAATATTGATGTATGTATGCATGAGATACTAAATCTGAAATTAACTTATGACACTTGTGGCGAGTGGCTGGGGGTGGTACCCAGCCGGGATGCCCAGAAGGACCGGAGGAGGGCTTGCGCCTCCTCCAGACCTCGAGGGGGCGACTGCCCTGGTGGTTTTGGGGACCATGGGAACGGAGCTTAGAAGCTCAACCCTATAGGGGCCCGTGGTCACCGCCAGGGGGTGCCCCAGTGCCTGTGGAGCCCTGGCCCTCAGCACTTCCGCCACACCTGGAAGTGCTGGAGGGAAGAAGACCAGGGACACCCGGAGTGCTTCCAGGTGCGCAGCCGGTACTTCCGCCACACCAGGAAGGGGCAGCGGAAGCTCATCAGGAGGCACCTGGAACACGTCCGGGTGTGTATAAAAGGGGCCGCCTCCCTCCATTCAATGGCTGGAGTCAGGAGCGTAGTTAGACAGAGTCTTGGAGGAGAAGAGTGGAGGCGGTCAGGAGAAGGAAGAGGAACTGTGAAAGAAGGCCTGGACTGTGGGGTGAAGGGGGTTGTGTGTGCACTTGTATATAGTAATTGTAAATAAACGTGTGTTGGGTGATAAAACGATGTCTACCTGTCTGTGTCCGGGCTAGTTCCACACACTACATTTTTTAAGCAAAGCCTTTGCCATTGTACACCTGCACATCATTACTAAGTTTACAATACAAATCACCTATTTTGCTGCATGTTTTTTGCACACATAAGAAAAATATTGAGGAAGTGGGGGAACAAAAACACAAAATATGCAATACAGCCAAGCCACAATGAAACAGAATGAAATACCATTTTCTCTGTAATATATGCTGAGTTGCTTTTTCTGAAAAGATGACAGAAAAAGAACACTATGTTTGTGTATGATTGAGTGAGTAAAAGTAATTTGTTTATTTTACTCTTTCTTGTTAGTAGACATCTATTCAAATCCATTTTATGATGAGGGAGATCTAATTTTTGAGTATGATGTTTGAGTTAGCGCTGGCTTTTTAATGAGTTAGCATTAGTCGTTGCTGGGTTCCCAGAGTATCCGATATTAAGATCTTCTATTTGACTTCACATATTTATTTTCTCTGACTGACTTACTGGTTTTTCAAGCAATGCATTTTCTGGCTTTACTCTGTGATTTTGGGGTTGGTCCCCTTATTTATTTATTTGAATCAGTTGGTTGTCCTTTTGGTATTGACCTCTACCTTATTTCTGACCACATTTCTTTCTTGATCCCATTTTCGAATTTTGACTGTTTCACCTTGAATCACTACAACATCAATGCAGAAAACAAAAATCTGTTAAAGTTAAAAAATTACCTATTATAATTCAAAATTCAAAGCCAAGATCAAATGTCAAAATGCAAATTGTGAAGTTATGTTTTTAGAATCTGCACAAATAATTAGATGCAGGCAGTTTACAGTACACCTTAAAAAATGCTGTGAGACAGTCATGTGGGCTGGATCTGTGCCTTTGTGGCTGTAAGTTTCACTACCTGGCCAGTAGGCCATGCTGCCTTAAACATTTGACAGTATGTCACACAATGATTTACTTTAACTATCTGATATTTGACCTGGAGCTCTGTTTTACATTACATTCTTTATTACAATATCTGCTTTTAAGATATCTGAACCTGAAGAGTTATATTTAAGACCTAAAAGTATATTTTTGAAGATGAAAAAGTTTTGTGCTGGTGTTAGCCATGACAAGCACATTTCTTTTAAATTGTATAAAAAGCATTTTCCTCAATATCAGCAGCACACATTATTCAAAGCTGAATCTGAGCCTAAGCCTGAAGCCTGAAATTATTTTGCAGTCATGCATAAAATCTATGAAGTTAAACTCTTATTACGTGGCACAATATGAAACAAGGAAAGCTACTTTGAAATGGTATGATGACTTTGTCTACTGCTGACAAATACAAAATATAGTTTTTTCTTAAATAATAAAATTAGTAAAGTACTTATTCTTATTAATAACCATACCGAGCTATAAATTGAAGAAGGGGCCTGAGTTGCCTCAAAAGCTTGCATATTGTAATCTTTTTAGTTAGCCAATAAAATGTGTCATTTTGCTTGACTTCTCACTAGATTCATAATGGCTAACACGGTACAACACCCTAGTACTTTAACTCTATACGTAAACTTTTTGCAGATTTCAGAGTGGCATACTTATAAGATGAGGCATTTTTTTATCTGTGATAAAGAGTTTTGATAATTGAACCTAAAACCAGATCTACTCTTGAATAAGAGGATATAGTAATTAAACCTTTAAGAAAATGATTATTTAGAGGTTAACAATAATAGGCTGAAGATACTGCTTGAAATTATAGAAATTACTAATTTTCCATTTTCTTAAAAGAACACCGAAAAGAACCAGCCAGTCTACTGCAAGTTATATACAAATACATAGAGTACAAGTACATATAGTTTTTTTAGTGACACAGGCTTACCATTTTATGCTTTTTCAGAAAAATGAGATGGAAATCCAATTTTTCTTGTGAAAACCACATACACATTAAAAGAACAGAAAAAACAAACACCAGCAGCACTGCAGTGTAAAACATCTACAGTGTAACTAACATCAAATTATAATGTACAGTTAATGGAGACACATCAATAGCAAGTTTATATTTTTCTCCAAGTTTAAGATGTGTAAACATTTAGAATATTACTGAAGTTCAAAACATTTTAACGATCACTAAAACATCTCACATAAACACAATACATCCATACAAGTGACTTTACCTTTCTTTTCTTGAGCTCATATTTTTTTCACCAATTAGATGTGTGTTTTAATTGTTTAATTTATAGATGGTGAAATTAATTGCTTTTTTTTGCTATAATTTCCCAAACCTTTGCATGTTAAAATGAAACATGTAATCAATAATTCCTATAACTTATTGATGCGGACTTTAAGCTTCAACTAAGAAAGGCACAGTATTATGTAATGGTGATTTTCAGAATGGGGAATATAAGATACACTAAAGTCTTGACACATTTTTGTCAAGGTTTTTTGATTTTTGGCTTTAAAACTTCATTGTACTTGCATGATATAATCTGTTGCTTAAACAGTGTTTCCATAAACAGTCCAAACATTAGCACTGTTGTAGTTGTTCTATCCTCATTTAAGTTAAGTGCTTTACTAGCAAGGTATGTTTCAGTTTTCAAACATTTTTCAACATCCACTGTGAGAGCAGCAGCTGTGTGTATGTCAGAATGTTCTTGTGCATGTAGAATAACTAAGTAAAAGCCAAGCTTTAAAACGACATTAGGCTCACATGGGAGCTTCAGATGTCCCTTGTAAAATGTATTGAGGTTGTACTACTTCTGAGGATCACTTGTATGTGTAGAAGTCATAGAAGCACACAAGGAGACATATTACTAGAAACAACAACAACGTTTATTTATATAGCACATTTTCATACAAAAACGAAGCTCAAAGTGCTTTACATAATGAAGAAAAGAAAAATAAAAGACAAAATAAGAAATTAAAATAAAAAAGAAAGGCACAATAATCTTTTTATACGATGCACTACCGTGGCTGTCCATTTGTCTGCCCAAGATTTTAAATCACCTGTATCTCACAAACCGTTCGAACTATTGACTTGAAATTTGGTGCACATATACTACGTGACGTCTACTGTCTGCTTTTGGGGTGATGGTTGACCTCAAAGGTTATTTCTCTTTTTATTTACTATTATTTTATCAACTCTTGGCAGTGGCCAGCATGGCGGCCGTGTGGCGCATGCTTATGGGCGCCGTTCTTATCCCTACCACCTTCTCCATTACTTCCCCTACCTCATATCTTAAATCATTCTTGAGGCAGATTGAAGACTTAAGTGCCAGCTTAAGTGAAAAATTAAAGAAAATGTATAAGTAATTGCAACACAAACACTGACTCAGTTTTAACCTGAAAAGACGCCGATGAAAGAAGAGAAGAAGCGGGCCACTAGGGTGGAGAAAAGAAGAGCTGCTCAGGAAGCAGTAGGCGCATCAACCTCTGAGCAAACGAATGCTAAACGTACAGAGAAAGAGTATGAAAACTATGAATGCTCAAGTCAAGTGTATTTACTGCACGTTATTGTGCAGTGCGCTGTTACTGGTATGTGATAAAAGCATTAGTAAAAACTATGTATGAAAATGGGTCATAGTGCTGCAGCACCACATTAACATATCTCAAAAAGAAAAGAAAAAACAGCAAATGTCATGTATGGAATTCCTTTGTGTTTGATTTAGGAGAATGTCAGTGTGCAAATGGCAGAATCATGCTTCTTTTTAAAAAATAGGAAAGCACCTATTATGGAGTTAGGTCAGAAACAGATTTGTGCATGCTTTGAAAGAGAACGATATCACCAATTAGATGTGTGTTTTAATTGTTTAATTTATAGATGGTGAAATTAATTGCTTTTCATACTATGTCCTACACTATCCTGATAAAGGAACAGGGGTTTCCCTTCTCTGATTTTTAATTTATAGGTGCATCTGAGCATTCATCCTTATTTTATTTGGCATTAGAGTTGCAGGGGAAACCTCACACACATCCAGTATCACACATACAGGACTGTGGGATGTGTGAGGAAACTGCGCAGTGTGGCAGTGCTAACAACAGCTGTAGCAAGTTAAAAAAACTAAGGGCAAGTTTCAAACAAAATGCTTATTTGGCTTATCTACATCGGCAATGGAATGAGGTATTTCATTTGTTAATACCAAAGTAAAATTACATTATTGTTTTGATGCTTCGAAGCACAAATCATGTCTCACTAGTAATAAGACATATACTGCGTTAAAAGAAACACATCACAGAGAAATCAAGAAGCTGTTATAGCAGTACTGCCAAAACAGCATACCATACACAAACCTAAATGCTAAATTTGTATCAGTCGTTTGGTGTTTGAAGGACAAACTAACACATACATTATATCATACAGTTGAATTGTACATTGCCAAAAGTAATTCAGTGTGTCAGCTACAATTAATTGTACACAGGTAATGGCAGTCCAATAAACATTCTAATTCTGGATTTGTAGACAGGCTAAGCAATAACAAAGTCTGATCACTCATATAACATGCTATGGAAACGGCACAACAAAGGCTGCATTTACAAGAATTTTTGAATAATGGATTAAGGTAAAACTGACAAATATGATTTCATATAGGAAGTCATGAAGTTGAGACAAAAGTAAAAAAATGGACAGATATAGGCAATTAAAGCAGAATGAAGTTTGTGTCATCTGAAATTTGAATTGATTTGACTCACCCATTAAATATTACTCTTTAATGTGTTTTTTGTTAGCTAAGGATGCAAATATATATCTTACAATAGGAAATGTTAGAAACCTAACAGAGGAATTTTTAAAGAATTATTTTGTTGGTATAAGTTGCTAAAACACCTTAGTGTTGCCAGAGCACCATATAAATGTAGAACTCAACCAGACCCAGAGAGAGACACACCACACTGGTCATTGAATAGTATCTTCATATGCACTGTGAACATGCAAATGATTCATATTGGCTACATGCCCTGACATTGTCAAAATAAACAGCGAAAAACATAGTAAGAGAAAGAGTGAGTGAGAGAGAGAGAAAGACCCATATGAAAGATATTCAAAGGTCAAGGATGTTAACACACCAGAGGTCAATACAGGGTATTCTCTTTTTTTATTTTATTTATTAATTTTTATTGTAATCATTCCATACAAATAGATCAATTTATAACCAAACAAAACTGAAGACAGTTCAAACCCCACCCCTGAGAAGGAGAGCTTAGCCAAAGGAGAATTGCTTAGGGCTTTTTAATAAGGCAACAATAAACAAAGGAAAGGGAGAAATAAATATATATAGTTATTTCTCTTATTCTAAAATAATATTGATTAGATCCTGCCAAGTTTTGAACAAATTTTGTACAGATCCTTTAACTGAGAATTTGATTTTTTCCAATTTCAAATAATATAAAACATTGGTTTCCCACTGACTTATCAGAGGAGAGTTAGGATTCTTCCAATTTAACAGAATAAGTCTGCGTGCCAAAAGTGTAGTGAATGCAATCACCGTTTGCTTGTCCTTCTCCACTTCAAGTTCATCTGGAAGAACACCGAACACAGCCGTTAATGGGTTAGGAGGAATTGTGATACCAAGGATGTCTGAAAGGCACTTAAAAATTTTGGTCCAAAATGATGTTAGTTTGGTGCAGGCCCAGAACATGTGACCCAGTGAGGCAGGAGCTTGGTTGCAGCGTTCGCAGGTTGGATCTTGCCCTGGAAACATTTTGAACAGTTTTAAGCGAGACAGATGAGCTCGATATATAATTTTTAGTTGAATAACTCTATGCTTTGCGCATATGGAGCTTGAGTGAATTCTCTGCTTTGCTACCTTCCACTCCTTTTCTGATATATTGATTAAGAGATCTTCTTCCCAATGTCCTCTTGGATCTTTGAAAGGTATTATATAATGCGGAAATGGTGTTTAATTCCTCGCAATTGAGCAGTATTTATTGTGGAGGGTACGAGGTGGGGAAAATCGGCAGTTTCTGTTTAACAAAATTTCTAATTTGAAGATAGTGAAAGAAATGTGTAGCTGGGAGGTTCAATTTGGAACGTAATTCTTCAAAAGATGCAAATATGTTGTCTATATAAACATCTCTGAGCATTTTAATCCCAAAACTTTTCCAGGTATTAAAAACTGGATATGTTTGTGAGGGTTGAAAGAGGTGGTTCTCTTGCAGAGGTGCCACAGATAAAAGATTTTCCATCTTAAAATGCTTTCTAAGTTGGTTCCATATTCTGAGTGAGTAAAGCACAATTGGGTTATTAGTATATTTGCGATAACTTGCATTTATTGGGGAGCAGAGCAGGGAGTATAAAGAAGTACTACAGGATTTTACTTCTATTGCGGACCAAGCCTGTGTATCTATACTAATAAAAGGCAAAGCCCTCACTGACTCACTCACTCACTCACTGACTGACTGACTCACTCATCACTAATTCTCCAACTTCCCGTGTAGGTGGAAGGCTGAAATTTGGCAGGCTCATTCCTTACAGCTTACTTACAAAAGTTAGGCAGGTTTCATTTCGAAATTCAAAGCATAATGGTCATAACTGGAACATATTTTTTGTCCATACACTGTAATGGAGGAGGCGGAGTCACGTATCGCGTCATCACGCCTCCTACGTAATCACGTGAACTAAAAACAAGGAAGAGATTTACAGCACGAGTCGCAAGCGGGAACGAAGGTAAATGACGTTAATTTTTGACTGTCTTTTAGTACTGTGTAAGCATACATATTAACACATGTGCAATTAAACGTGTGCATTTACGGGGCGATTTCTCAGGCTTAAAAGCTCACCTTTTATCAAACGCGGGAACAAAGGTAACTGACGTTGTTCACTGTCTTTTAATACTGTGTAACCATACATATTAACACATGTCCAATTAAACGTGTGCATTTACGGGGTGATTTCTCAGGCTTAAAAGCTCGCCTTTTACTAAAAAGGTAAATGCAAAACTATTTTCAATCAGTTTATTGAAACGCTCCCGTTAAGGATTGCAATAACATATTCGCGAGATAAAAGAACGAAGTAGGGGGAAATGGAGGAACAGCCGCAAACAGCGAAGAGCAAAAAATTAATTAAACAATTGAGAACGGACCGAGTTAAGCATACAAGCATGTTCATAAGGGAAACAAAGCGCACGGTGTAAAACGTAAGTTTAAATTAAGTTTATAGAAACGCTCCCGCTGCGGATTGCAATAACATATTCGCGAGATAAAAGTTTAATGAGAAGACACGAGGTATAAACGAACCACACGCCGTGGCGCAACGTTAGGGGCAACAGTTTCAACCATTCTATGATCTGCTTCTCGCAACTGAAAGACGGCACATGGCGGATGTTAGCCGACTTGCTGACCGCAACGTTAGGGGCTTCAACTATGGCGCTGACGCCACATCTCAGTGCCAACACTTTGCAGACTCTACTTAAAAGACACGCCCTCCTCACTGGACAGTTAAAAACACCAATCAAACTAACGATGACATCAAGTATTACCCAATCAAAAGTAGGAAAGGAGGCATCTTCATAAAATGCGTGTGGGATGATTTGCATGAGACGCTGCTTTAAAAAAAAAATGATAAAAAAAATACGGGATAAATCCCGTCCAGTATTGATTCAAAACGGGACGCGCAATTTCATTCTCAAACGCGGCACGATTCCGTATTTTAAAGGACAGGTGGAAACCCTACAGTGCCAGGTAAGCACCCATACAATCAGATTGTGATTCAGACTAGGAATGCAATGAATGTAATTACCCCGATCTACATACAAGGCGAAAGTCTTGCAACATTCAAAGATGATGGTTTGGGATAAGTACACCATACAACATAAAAGAGCTTATGAAGCCTTGAACCGAAAAAAGCAAGATCTCAGAGATCGTAAAAAAAAAAATAGGAAGTAATGTCGTTTTACTCGCTGTACATTTTAGTCAAACATTACCAGTTATTCCACGAGGGAGACCAGCAGATGAACTCAACGCGTGTTTAAAATCCATGCTTCTCCCACGCTCGGTTATATGTCGCGTGTTCTTGGGTAGGTGCACCAAAAAATGTATACATTTAAGCATGTAATGGGCAAACAAAAAATGAGGTATACCCGAAGGCACTGCAGTAGTACTTAATATAACTTTACTTCTTAAATGTTAATGTTTTACTGTTTAATAATTTATACGCTTCTTATATGTTGTTCAAATTCTTTTATCAAAATACCACTGACAGCGCAATGCACGATAAAATGGAGTGAATACACCATACGCATCCGCCCACGGCTGCCCTGCTGTGCGCAGATAGGAGTTGATTCTACAATAAAATAAAATAAAGATAAAAAGAGTAAAACAATCATCACCCATAAAGCGTGTGTGTGTGTATATATGTGTATATATATATATGTTGATACGTGGATGTGTATATGCATATATATATATATATATATATATATATATATATGTAGATATGTATATATATGTGTATATGTATATGTTTATATATGTTTATATGTGTGTGTGTGTATTTTATATATGTAAAACACAGCAACACTCATAACAATGACAACACAATTACATTGACAATCATGTTACGTTATTTTTAAAATGTTTCCTTTTTTTTTCATAACCTCTTTAGCACACTACTTCTCCGCTGCGAAGCGCGGGTATTTTGCTAGTGTTCATATATTTGTGTCCAGGTTTTTATGGCTTGTATGTTTGCTGCCCAGTAATAAAACTGAAAATTAGGTAGAGCCATGCCACCTTCTGCCTGAGGTCTTTGTAGGGTCTCTCTTCAGATACATGGGTGTTTTGAGTTCCAAATGAATGAGGTTATTGTTGAATCTAACTGTTTAAAAAACGATTTATTGATATATATTGGAATGTTTTGAAATAAAAAAAGAAGTTTAGGAAGGATATTCATCTTAACAACGTTAATTCTTCTGGCTAGAGTGAGATGAAGGGTTGACCATCTATGCAAGTCTTGCTTAATTTTTTCCATAGAGACGGCAAAATTTTGTTGATAAAGAGCTTTATGTTTACTTGTGATATTTACCCCTAGGTATTTAAACTGATCTGCTATGGTAAAAGGTAGGGTGTCCAATCTAATATTATATGCTTGTGAATTCACTGGAAAGAGTATACTTTTATTCAGATTAATTCTAAGACCAGTGTAGCAGTAGAGGTTCTGATCCACCTCTTGAACCCTCAGGTACCACTCCAAACACTAGGTGAAAGTCCAAGACTTCTTTATTTTCTTATAATGCAGTGCACCAAGCACCCTCCACTCCACACTACTCATATAAATACAACAATTCTCTCAATACTCACTCCTCCTCTCCCAGACACTTAGCCACCCTACCTCCCAGCTCAGCTCAATGTCTGGGCTTTCCCAGAGTCCTTTATACCCCTTGACCCGGAGGAGTTTCTGTTCCATTACCCACAAGTCCTTATTCCTTCCGGGTCAGGGTAAACAGTCCTTATCTTCAACCCAGGACCACGTCATTACTTCCTGTCATGAGATTATGATGCACTTCCGGGTTATAGGGCATATATGAGTCCATGAGCCTCCCTACAGCGACTCCCGGTGGTCCCCAAGGTATCCAGCAGGGCTGTGCATAAAAACTACATAGTCCATGAGGCCCTGCTGGAATTTGGGGCCCATCCATGCTGTCAGGAGAGCTCCTCCTGGCGTCCTGGGGATGCGGGCCGGAAACTCTTGCCGGCCATCCATCACACCAGATAACTTTTGAAATTCTGTTAGTGCTGTTAAAACTGCAGGGACAGTGTTTTCTGGGTCTGATATATATAAAACCATATCATCTGTATATAGAGAAATTTTTTGTTCCAGTCCTTCTCTGATAATCCCCTTTATCTGATAAGAATTTCGACAGTGAACCGCCAGTGGTTCAATGGCGATTGCAAACAGCAGTGGCAACAAGGGACATCCTTGTCTGGTACCACGTTCTAGTTTAAAGTAGTCTGAGCAAATGTTATTAATACAAACTGAAGCTTCTGGATTGGTATATAGTAGTTTGATCCATGCGCAAATATTCGGGCCAAACCCAAATTTCTCCAATGCAGTGAAAAGGTAGTTCCATTCAATCATATCAGATGATTTTTCTGCGTCTAATGATAGTAATATCTCTGGGGTGTTTGATTTTGCTGGTGAATATGTAACATTAAACAAGCGTCGGAGATTGGAAGATAGGTGTCGGCCTTTAATAAATCCAGTTTGATCCTGTGATATTACAGAGGGCAGCACTTTCTCCATCCTTCTAGCTAGAATTTTTGAGAGTATCTTAACATCATTATTCAGGAGTGAAATTGGTCTGTATGATGCACATTGTAACAAGTCCTTATTTTGTTTAGGAAAGACGGTGATTAATGCTTGACGAAATGTTTGAGGTAGTATTTGGTTGTCTCTAGCTTCTGTAAATGTTGACAATAAGAGGGGAGCTAGCTGAGTGGAGAATCTATACATATTAATAAAAGGCAAAGCCCTCACTGACTCACTGACTGACTGACTGATTGACTGACTGACTGACTGACTCACTCATCACTAATTCTCCAACTTCCCGTGTAGGTGGAAGGCTGAAATTTGGCAGGCTCATTCCTTACAGCTTACTTACAAAAGTTAGGCAGGTTTCATTTCGAAATTCTACGCGTAATGGTCATAACTGGAACATATTTTTTGTCCATACACTGTAATGGAGGAGGCGGAGTCACGTATCGCGTCATCACGCCTCCTACGTAATCACGTGAACTAAAAACAAGGAAGAGATTTACAGCACGAGTCACACGCGGGAACGAAGGTAAATGACGTTAATTTTTGACTGTCTTTTAATACTGTGTAAGCATACATATTAACACATGTGCAATTAAACGTGTGCATTTACGGGGTGATTTCTCAGGCTTAAAAGCTCACCTTTTATCAAACGCGGGAACAAAGGTAACTGACGTTGTTCACTGTCTTTTAATACTGTGTAACCATACATATTAACACATGTGCAATTAAACGTGTGCATTTACGGGGTGATTTCTCAGGCTTAAAAGCTCGCCTTTTACTAAAAAGGTAAATGCAAAACTATTTTCAATCAGTTTATTGAAACGCTCCCGTTAAGGATTGCAATAACATATTTGCGAGATAAAAGAACGAAGTAGGGGGAAATGGAGGAAGAGCCGCAAACAGCGAAGAGCAAAAAATTAATTAAACAATTGAGAAGGGAGCGAGTCAAGCATACAAGCATGTTCATAAGGGAAACAAAGCACGGTGTAAAACGTAAGTTTAAATTAAGTTTATAGAAATGCTCCCGCTGCGGATTGCAATAACATATTCGCGAGATAAAAGTTTAATGAGAAGACACGAGGTGTAAACGAACCACACGCCATGGCGCAACGTTAGGGGCAACAGTTTCAACCATTCTATGATCTGCTTCTCGCAACTGAAAGACGGCACATGGCGGATGTTAGCCGACTTGCTGACCGCAACGTTAGGGGCTTCAACTATGGCGCTGACGCCACATCTCAGTGCCAACACTTTGCAGACTCTACTTAAAAGACACGCCCTCCTCACTGGACAGTTAAAAACACCAATCAAACTAACGATGACATCAAGTATTACCCAATCAAAAGTAGGAAAGGAGGCATCTTCATAAAATGCGTGTGGGATGATTTGCATGAGACGCTGCTTTAAAAAAAAAAGATAAAAAAAATACGGGATAAATCCCGTCCAGTATTGATTCAAAACGGGACGCGCAATTTCATTCTCAAACGCGGCACGATTCCGTATTTTAAAGGACGGGTGGCAACCCTACAGTGCCAGGTAACTACCCATACAATCAGATTGTGATTCAGACTAGGAATGCAATGAATGTAATTACCCCGATCTACATACAAGGCGAAAGTCTTGCAACATTCAAAGATGATGATTTGGGATAAGTACACCATACAACATAAAAGAGCTTATGAAGCCTTGAACCGAAAAAAGCAAGATCTCAGAGATCGTAAAAAAAAAAATAGGAGGTAATGTCGTTTTACTCGCTGTAGATTTTAGTCAAACATTACCAGTTATTCCACGAGGGAGACCAGCAGATGAACTCAACGCGTGTTTAAAATCCATGCTTCTCCCACGCTCGGTTATATGTCGCGTGTTCTCGGGTAGGTGCACCAAAAAATGTATACATTTAAGCATGTAATGGGCAAACAAAAAATGAGGTATACCCGAAGGCACTGCAGTAGTACTTAATGTAACTTTACTTCTTAAATGTTAATGTTTTACTGTTTAATAATTTATACGCTTCTTATATGTTGTTCAAATTCTTTTATCAAAATACCACTGACAGCGCAATGCACGATAACATGGAGTGAATACACCATACGCATCCGCCCACGGCCGCCCTGGTGTGCGCAGATAGGAGTTGATTCTACAATAAAATAAAATAAAGATAAAAAGAGTAAAACAATCATCACCCATAAAGCGGATAGTAGACGTGACGTACTATATGTGTACCACATTTCAAGTGTATAGGTGAAACGGTTTGCGAGCTACAGGTGATTTAAAATCCTGGACAGACACACAAATGGCCACGGTAGCAAATTACAGAAGAAGATTTTACTGTTTAATAATTTATATTTATATGAAATGTGCTTCTTATATATTACTTCATATTCTCATATGATAATGATGTTAATGTTTATATTGATTTCTGTGTTATTGAAACTGCATGTATGTGTGTATATGTGTATATATATATATATATATATATATATATATATATATATATATACTAGCAAAATACCCGCGCTTCGCAGCGAAGTAGTGTGTTAAAGAGGTTATGAAAAAAAAGGAAACATTTTAAAAATAACGTAACATGATTGTAAATGTAATTGTGTTGTCATTGTTATAAGTGTTGCTGTCTTTTATATATATATATATATATATATATTATATATATAATATACACACACACATAAACATTTATATACATATACATATATATACATATCTACATATACACATCTACATATATATACACACATACATAAACACACACATAAGACTTATTGACTGAAACGGGCTTTCACGAAAAAAGTTAGGGCTTTGCTACAGGATACACCCTCCACAAGTTAACCAAGTAAAAATAAAATATATATTTCTGTTTTATTTAAACCTTTTAAGTTCGTATGCATAGCCCCATTTGGCTGTTTAATTTTTTTTTTCTTTCTTCAGTAATATTTAATCTCCTTAAAGAAAAAGAACATATCCATTTTACTTTTTTTGTATCTCTGTAGTAATATTTTAGTGTAAAAGAATAACCAGTATTTAAACCTTTTATGTTACTTTATACATTTATTTTACACAATGTTGAAAAATTAATAAGAAAGCTACATATTTTGGCAGCTGCTGCTTTCATTTTCAATGAAATGAAAAAAGCTCTCCAAGAGAAAACGTCAATAAAGAAGAAACAGTTTGCACTATCTAAAAATCAGAAACCCTCATTTATAAAAGTTTCCTGCAGATGACTTAACTGAAAATAAATGAATAGTTCCTATGTGTATAATACATATTTATCTATTTTACTTATGCTTTTATTCCACCAACTTACAACATCTGAGGTACAATTTGTTACATTACTTTTGTTTTTTGCAGCACAGGCAGGTGAAGTGACTTCCTCAGGGTCACACAGTGGTGTCAGTACCAGGATTTGAACTGACAAGCTCCGGGTTTGCTGAAATATTACTGAAGAAAGAAAAAAAACGAAAACGGGCAAATGCGGCTATACATACAAATGTCCATTCATCCATTATCCAACCTGCCATATCCTAAATACAGGAGCCAATAAGTAGATATGTATATATACAGTATATATATATATATATATATATATATATATATATATACATATATATATATATATATATATATACATACAGTATATATACATATATATATGTATATATACAGTATATATATATATATACAGTATATATATATATACAGTATATATATATATATATATATATATACAGTATATATATATATATAGTATATATATATATATATATATATATATATATATATATATATGTGAATGTATGTATGTATATATCTATGTCTATATATATATATGTAGATATGTAAATTTGTATATGTATATATATGTTTATGTGGATGTGTATATACGTATGTATATATAGATATGTGTATATGTAGATATGTATATATATATGTATATGTATATATATGTTTATGTGTGTGTGTGTGCATATTATATATATAAAAGACAGCAACACTCATAACAATGACAACACAATTACATTGACAATCATGTTACGTTATTTTTAAAATGTTTCCTTTTTTTTTTTTTCATAACCTCTTTAACACACTACTTCTCCGCTGCGAAGCGCAGGTATTTTGCTATATATATATATATATATATCTGTATGTGTATATATATATGTGTGTGTGTGTGTGTGTGTGTGTGTGTGTGTGTGTGTATATATATATGTTGATATGTGGATGTGTATATGTATATATATATATATATATGTAGATATGTATATATATGTATATATGTATATGTATATATATGTTTATATGTGTGTGTGTGTATTTTATATATATAAAAGACAGCAACACTTATAACAATGACAACACAATTACATTGACAATCATGTTACGTTATTTTTAAAATGTTTCCTTTTTTTTTCATAACCTCTTTAACACAGTACTTCTCCGCTGCGAAGCGCGGGTATTTTGCTAGTTTCTTATAAAATTCTACAGGGTAACCATCAAGGCCTGCTGATTTCCCGCTTTGAAGTGACTTTATAGCATCTAGTAATTCTGTTAGCGTCAGAGGTTTATCCAGTTAGTCAGCACTTAAAGCATCTATTTGTGGTGTCTGTAATGTATCCAGAAATGCATTAGATTATGTGTTGTCTTCTTTGAGCTCAGCAGAATATAAGGATTTATAATAATCTCTAAATGCGTGCATTATATTTTTATGGTCAATGATTTCTTCTCCATTCGTGTTGGTGATTACGGGTATTGCATTGCGAACTTCTTGTTTGTGAATTTGTTGAGCTAAAAGCTTATTAGCTTTTTCTCCGTGTTCATAGTAATGATGTCTAGACTTATAAATAAGTTGTTCAGTTTCTTTAGTTGTTAAGATGTTAAGTTCTGTATGTAGGGCCTGCCTTTTCCTGTGCAGAGCTTCACTTGGACGCCTGGCTTGTTCTTCATCTATTCTAGTAATTTTGCTTCTTAGCTCTGACACTTTGTTAGTTTCTAATTTATTTCTGTGGAAAAGATATGAAATAATCTGTCCTCTTAAGAAGGCCTTTAGAGTTTCCCAGAGTGTTCCTGCAGAAACCTCTGTGGGCATGTTTTCTCTAGTAAGAAGCTGAGTTGTTTGGATATAAATTCTGTGCAGTTCTCGTCTGCCAATAGAAGAGGGTTAAGGCGCCATCTGCGAGGTAAGTGTGAGGGGCTTAATGATTTTAGCTCCAAGACTAGAGGGGCATGGTCGGAGATAACAATTGTGTCGTATTTGCATGATTTAATTGTAGGCAGGAAATAATAGATTAGATATAGCCTGCTCTCCTTCTCTCCCCCCTTTAACCCCCACCCCCCTATTTTGCCTCCCCACATGAGGCTTGATCCCACTTCGCGATCCCACTTCGCGATGTCCCGGTCCTCTGACATACAAAGAGGCAGAGCATGTCCAAAACAAAACAAACCCCACCCCACAGCGGCTTTAGAGAATTAAAACAAAGAGATATCTATTGCAGCTGAATTCTTAATACTATCTGCCGAAAATATAATCATTAACAGTCTTTAAGCTTAAAATAATCTTCAGCAATTTTAAGATATTAAGATAAAAAAAAGAATGAACCCTGGGAATGATTTTAAAAAGTAGTCTAGGATAAACATGGTAATTCCTAATGTAATAGTATAAATGTAATAGTAATGTAATAGTAGAAATAGCAATAAACCAAAAGTATGATGTTAAACATACCACATTTTCTAAAGTACTCGTACTCGTTAAAAGTCCCCCAATACCGGGTACCGATACCACGGTCTGAGAAATGTCTATGTTTGAGCGGCGTGTAAGGGGTTAATCACAGGCGCCGAGTGCCCGCCCCCAGGCCCCGGCTGCAGCTCAGAGCGGGGAGAAGGCGAGGCGAGACATGTCAGCCGTGTGGAACTATTTCAAAGTGAATGAAGACGACAAAACAAAGGCGGACTGCAAATTGTGCTCAGCGAAATTGTCCACAGGAGGCTCAAAAGGTAGCGCATTTAACACAAGTAATTTAATCAAGCACCTAAAATCCAAACACGACAACGAGTACAAAGAGTTTACCCACACTTCTAAACCAACACAACCCACGCTGCAGCAAACTCTTGCAAGACGAGAGAAAATGTCCAGAGACAATCCATGTGCTGTGAAAATAACACAGGCAATTATCGCATACATTGCATTGAGTGACCAGCCACTCTCGGAGGTAGAAAATGTGGGATTCCTGCGTCTCCTCCATGTTCTGGAGCCCAGATATGATGTCCCAAGCCGCCGCTACATGACTGACACAGAGCTGCCTAAACTACAAGACTCCGTGAAAAAACATATCCACAGCCTCTGCGTTTAGTTTCACCACGGATATTTGGACAAGCAGTGTTAGCCCCGTGTCGCTAATTAGCCGAACCTCCCAGTGGATAGACGAGAGTTTCTTGTTTTTTTTGTTAAATTATATGACTAAAGCTGTTACCTGTAAATTTAAATCATGTTTTTATTAAGTACTCGGTATCGGCAAGTACTCGGTATCGGCGAGTACTGAAATGCAAGTACTCGTACTCGTACTCGTTTTCCAAAAAAGTGGTATCGGTGCATCCCTATTAAACAGTCTACTTTAAGTTAGTAAAAAAAAAAAAAAAAAGAAAAAACAAATCCTACTTTAATTACTTCCACACTTCCACACTCACGTCTATAACTATAATTAAGACATAAACATATAATGTCCGAGTAAAGAAAAGGATGTATAACTATAATACCAGTCTCTTTAAAAGTGTATCCGAGAGCAGATAATAGGTCTTTCCCATGCCTTGATAGAATACAGCTCCTTATTAACTTTCAAAAGAGTGTCGGAAACAGCTTCTTTAGTTTCTTTTCAGCTTCTTCCTTGATTGAGAAAATATAAAATTGATCTTGAACTTCCACTTTCAGTTTGGCTGGATACAAGAGGTTGTATTTGATATCGGCTTTCTGTAGCAACTATTTAATGTCAAAGTAGGTTGCGCGTTTTGCAGCTGTTAATGGTGAGAAGTCGGAGATTATTTTCAAATATAATCTCTTGCTTGTGTCTGAGAAGTGCCATCACATCAAGCTTACATCACAGTCGCTCGAAGCGGACAATAAAAGACCTAGGTTTAAAGGTGCATACAGGGTATTCTCATTAAAGACAATGAACCCAGGTACATAAAAACTGCTATTGGCATTGAAACCCCCGAGTCTAGAGTCAAGAATAATTGTGGACCGAAACATCACTTTCCATTAGTAAATGAGAGTATAACAAAGAGAGAGAGATACAGAGAGATGGGTTGACTGGAGGTGAGAAGAGAAAGTGTTTTTAAGTACTTGGTAGATGAAAAAGTTTGAAAGCAAGATCATTTAAGAGAGAAAGTAGACAGTATATCACGGAAGACTGAGGGGGCAATAGGATTTTTCTTTACCTTTTCTGTTTTGACTTCTCTCTTTGTTCAATGTGCTCCTGTGTATGTTTAACACAAGCACTTGTTTTGATAAATCTTGGTTACTTGATTTTATTCTGGATATGAAGAAGAGATAAGCACAATATTCCTATTAGATATTACTATTAAGATTAACACTCCAAAAGCCAAAGTGAAAGATTGTACAATTTTATACAACCAAATTGAGGTAATTGGAGGATGGGAATCACTAATACTGCAACTTTATTGTATAAAATACAACTGGAGTTAAGTTTAATGTAAACTTTTTAAATGTAAAAATATAAAAGCTCTATAGACATTTTAAAAAATGTAAGAATATCACAAAGGAACAAAAGAAAACTGATTAGGCCATGATAATTAAAAAAAAAAAATCTCTCTATTAAAAAAAAAAAAAATCTTGGAAAGGAAAACCTGAGAGACGAGATGTGATCTTCTCGGAAGACACTTAAAAGACCTGCGAAACGAAAGAGATTGGCCATGGAGCATCTCGCGGGGACCGTAAACATGAGACTTGGTGCTAAGAGATTGTCCCAGGACTGTCTCGCGGGGACGTGGAACATGAGATTCTTGCAAGACACGCCCTACTTACAACCAATATCAAATAAGACCACAGGCACAAAAACAGTCGTGTAAAGGCATGTAGCAGACACAGATCTTGTGCTCTCAGCTCATATAAAGCGTATAACGACAATACGTTCTAGATGAAACATCAACAACTAAGTGAAGAAGAAAGAGCAGCGCGGAGAAAAAAGACCCAAAAGCGTTGGACAGAAAAAAAATGCAGATAAGAGATTATGAAAGCAGTGGAATTCAAAAGGCTTAAAAAAAATGATGCCGCGATACACATGCAGAGACAGGTAAAGAATACGAAAGCAGTTTAATTCGAAAGTATTGTAGCGTCCCAGTTAGGTTGAAGCCTTTTTTTTTTTTGCTATATCCGAATACAGGGTCATGGGGGTCTGCTGGAGCCAATCCCAGCCAGCACAGGGCGCAAGTCAGGAACAAACCCCGGGTAGGGTGCCAGCCCACCACAGAATCCACAAACACTACAGGCAAAATATAGGAGTCTACAATAATCTTTTCGCCTTCGTATCATTCAATGCTCAAAACATAGATTTACACAATAATGGACCATACGCTATGAGAATCTGTGGTCCCGCAACAGTTAAAGCAACGAAGTTTAATTTAGAAGAAAACACAATTCGGTCAGGTGTATATTTATGATCATGGAGAAGCGATGCAAATTTTAACAGGCAACAAAAAAGGTAATCTATACTAATAAAAGGCAAAGCCCTCACTGACTGACTGACTCATTCACTCACTCATCACTAATTCTACAACTTCCCGTGTAGGTAGAAGGCTGAAATTTGGCAGGCTCATTCCTTACAGCTTACTTACAAAAGTTAGGCAGGTTTCATTTCGAAATTCTACGCGTAATGGTCATAACTGGAACATGTTTTTTGTCCATATACTCTAATGGAGGAGGCGGAGTCACGTATCGCATCATCACGCCTCCTACGTAATCACGTGAACTGAAAACAAGGAAGAGATTTACAGCACGAGTCAAACGCGGGAACGAAGGTAAATGACGTTAATTGTTGAGTGTCTTTTAATACTGTGTAAGCATACATATTAACACGTGCAATTAAACATGTGCATTTACGGGGTGATTTCTCAGGCTTAAAAGCTCGCCTTTTATTAAAAAGGTAAATGCAAACTGATTTCATTCTGAAGGGCACAAACCACGTTAGATTTCATGCTCAAGAGTAAGCTCAGCACACAGCTTGGTCATATTACAACCGGAGGGGCGAACTGACAACGTGGTATACAAAGAGATCCTTAACAAATAATTATTGATTCATTTTCCCTCAGTTTAAAAAGGTTTACTTTTCTTCTTAATAAAAATTTTAAAGCAGTACTTCGCCACTGCGAAGCGCGGGTATTTTGATATATATCAAAATATATCGCGTCATCACGCCTCCCACGTAAGCACGTGAACTGACCCGCTGCCGTTTGCAATGCCATATTCGCGAGATACAAGTTTAATGAGAAGACACGAGGTATAAACGACAGTTTGGATCACTTTGTAACAGAGTTAAAATTGCTGTAGCGAGAAACTTTTAACTGCCGAGTCTTAGCTAACATTAAATAAACCCGTGGACATCGCAACATCACACAAGAGAGCGGCTCACGTGAAGTGACTGAACGCGGCAGGAGTGATCACTTCGATGAATCAAACCTGTTCAAAAAACACATTACACAATTGATAAGGTACGAAAACAATATGAAACCGATTGTGGATTTGTGTACAGCCACTGAAACTTTGTGACGGCACGAGACTTCAGGTCACGTGTCTGCAAAAGAACCTTATTGAGGCAACTATTTTTACTGGCGGTGGCTCAGGGGAGAGAGTTTTTATTCCTCGCATCCCCGTTATACCCTCTGATCTCTCATTTCAATTCAAACGCCTCCAATTTCCACTAAGGCTCTGCTTCGCAATGACAATTAATAAGTCTCAGGGACAGACCCTACAAAAGGTTGGCATTGATTTGAGGCAGGACTGCTTTTCACATGGCCAACTGTACGTTGCATGCTCAAGAGTAAGCTCAGCACACAGCTTGGTCATATTACAACCAGAGAGGTGAACTGACAACGTGGTATACAAACAGAACTATAACAATCGTTAAAAAAAGAAAAAAAAAAGCGAAGAACCCGTGGATTAAATAAAAAGGTTCCTTCCTTGGCGAAGCAAGGAAAAAGGAAGACCTTATATGGCTTTCGCTTATAAAACAGCGGAAAAGCTGTGTTAAGGCTGCTTCACAAAAAAACAGATCCTTAACAAATTGTTATTGGTATATTTTCCCTCAATTTAAAAAGGTTTTCTTTTCTTCTTAATAAAAATTTAAAAGCAGTACTTCGTGGGGATTTAGATATAGATATATATATATATATATATATATATATATATATATATATATATATATATATATATATATATATATATATATATAGATCTATACTAATTAATAAAAGGCAAAGCCCTCACTAACTCACTGACTGACTGACTCACTCATCAGTAATTCTCCAACTGGAACCTGTTTTTTGTCCTTATACTCTAATGGAGGAGGCATCATCACGCCTCCTACGTAATCACGTGAACTAAAAACAAGGAAAAGATTTACAGCACGAGTCAAACACGGGAACGAAGGTAAATGATGTTAATTTTTGAGTGTCTTTTAATACTGTGTAAGCATACATATTAACACATGTGCAATTAAACGTGTGCATTTACAGGGTGATTTCTCACGCTTAAAAGCTCGCCTTTTATTAAAAAGGTAAATGCTAACTGTTTTCATTCTGAAGGGCACAAACCACGTTAGATTTCAGCTGTTAAACGCGCAAAAATGTCGGTACACCAGATAAATAAGCACAACATATTATCAGTTGTATTGTATGCTTACAATACATATAGAAATGTGTTAATCGTTAACTAATAGTATGGGATGGTGTTTTTCGACTCGCGCCTTGATTTAAACGATTCCATGTCTTGGTGGGTTTGCGTAGCTTATTGTCAATATCTTTACACCTGTTTTTAAGACTTATTGACTGAAACGGGCTTTCACAAAAAAAGTTAGGGCTTTGCTACAGGATACACCCTCCACAAGTTAAGGAAGTAAAAATAAAATTATATATTTCTGTTTTATTTAAACCTTTTAAGTTCGTATGCATAGCCCCATTTGGCCTTTAGTTTTTTTTTTCTTTCTTCAGTAATATTTAATCTCCTTAAAGAAAAAGAACATATGCATTTTACTTTTTTTGTATCTCTTTAGTAATATTTTAGTGTAAAAGGATAACCAGTATTTAAACCATTTATGTTACTTTACAAAGTTATTTTACACAATGTTGAAAAATTAATAAGAAAGCTACATATTTTGGCAGCTGCTGCTTTAATTTTCAATGAAATGAAAAAAGCTCTCCAAGAGAAAACCTCAATGAAGAAGAAACAGTTTGCACTATCTAAAAAGGAGAAACCCTCATTTATAAAAGTCTGCTGCAGATGACTTAACTGAAAATAAATGAATAGTTCCTATGTGTATAATACATATTTATCTATTTGACTTATGCCTTTATTCCAGCAACTTGCAACATCTGAGGTACAATTTGTTACATTACTTTTGTTTTTTGCAGCACAGGCAGGTGAAGTGACTTCCTCAGGGTCACAAAGTGGTGTCAGTACCAGGATTTGAACTGACAAGCTCCGGGTTTGCTGAAATATTACTGAAGAAAGAAAAAAAACGAAAACAGGCAAATAGGGCTATGCATACAAATGTCCATCCATCCATTATCCAACCCGCTATATCCTAAATACAGGATCCAATCCCTGCCAATACAGGGCACAAAGCAGGAAACAAACCCCGGGCAAGGTGCCAGCCCACCGCAGGGCGCACACACCCACACACATCCACACACCACGGACAATTTAGAATCGCCAATGCACCTAACCTGCATGTCTTTGGACTGTGGGAGGAAACCGGAGTACCCGGAGGAAACCCATACAGACACGGGGAGAACATTCAAACTCCACGCAGGGAAGCGAACTCCTAACTGGCACCTTTCACTGCGCCACTATGCCGCCTGCATACAAACTTAAAACGTTTAAATAAAACAGAAATATATACCTTTATTTTTACTTCCTTAACTTGTGGAGGGTGTATCCTGTAGCAAAGCCCTAAGTTTTTTCATGAAAGCCCCTTTCAGTCAATAAGCCTTAAAAACAGGTGTAAAGCTAAACTTGCAGCACCGCTATTCAATTACACTTGCCTAACGCCACTCCTAAGGGGAGATACTGTGGGATCTGGGCATCTGTCAAAGCACCAATCACAGGCCCGATTAGAAAGCGGGAAGCTGTGATTTGTCGTCTCCCTCCCATGTAACAATCACAGCCCGTGTTACAACGCACTATGTATGTATGTATATATGTATGTCTATATTTATATATAGGAGGTAATGTCGTTTTACTCGCTGTACATTTTAGTCAAACATTACCAGTTATTCCACGAGGGAGACCAGCAGATGAACTCAACGCGTGTTTAAAATCCATGCTTCTCCCACGCTCGGTTATATGTCCCGTGTTCTCGGGTAGGTACACCAAAAAATGTATACATTTAAGCATGTAATGGGCAAACAAAAAATGAGGTATACCCGAAGGCACTGCAGTAGTACTCAATGTAACTTTACTTCTTAAATGTTAATGTTTTACTGTTTAATAATTTATACGCTTCTTATATATTGTTCAAATTCTTTTATCAAAATACCAGTGACAGCGCAATGCACGATAACATGGAGTGAATACACCATACGCATCTGCCTACGGCCGCCCTGGTGTGCGCAGATAGGAGTTGATTCTAAAATAAAATAAACATAAAAAGAGTAATACAATCATCACCCATAAAGCGGATAGCAGACTTGACGTATTATATGTGTACCAGATTTCAAGTCAATAGGTGAAACGGTTTGCAAGCTACAGGTGATTTAAAATCCTGGACAGACCAACGAAAAGCCACGGTAGCAAATTATAGAAGAAGATTTTACTGTTTAATAATTTATATTTATATGAAATGTGCTTCTTATATATTACTTCATATTCTCATATGATAATGATGTTAATGTTGTTTATATTGATTTCTATGTTATTGTGAGTGCATCTATGTGTGTATATGTATGTATGTATGTATGTGTATATATATATATATATATATATATATATAAAAAATATATATATAAAAAATATATGTGTATATGTATATATAATATATCTGTATATGTGTGTATATGTGTGTGTATATGTGTATATGTATATATATATGACAGCAACACTCATAACAATGACAACACAATTACATTGACAATCATGTTACGTTATTTTTAAAATGTTTCCTTTACTTTTTCATAACCTCTTTAACACACTACTTCTCCGCTGCGAAGCGCGGGTATTTTGCTAGTTTATATATATATATATATATATATATATATATATATATATATATATGTGCATATGTATATATATGTGTATATATATATTTAGATATGTATATATTTATATGTATATATATATGTACATATGTATATATATATATGTAGATGTGTAAATTTGTATATGTATATATATGTATATGTGGATGTGTATATGTATGTATATATATGTATATGTAGATATGTGTATATGTAGATATGTATATATATGTATATGTATATATATGTTTACATAACCTCTTTAACACACTACTTCTCCGCTGCGAAGCGCGGGTATTTTGCTAGTGTAGTATATATTCCGCAAATAACATTAGACACCAAAGGAGATTTTGATATGCCATTCGTATTAAAATGTTTACAGTTTCCTGTGAGAATAGCTTTGTTATAACAATTAACAAATCACAGGAACAAACATTAGAAAAAGCTGAATTATTTATTAGAGAAAAAAAAATGATATTCACTCATGGGCAGTTATATGTTGCGTTGTCACAATGTATCTCCAAAAATGGAATCAAAATTCAATGCGATCTTGAAGAAAAGGTAATTCCAAATATTGTTTTTACTGAAGCTTTAAAGTAAAAGTGCAAATAATGAAATTGAAACAATTCCAAAGAGAAAAAAGCTTTTAAAATTGTATATCCGATTAATCAAACACGGGGGTTGGCGAGCGAAGCGAGCAGGGGGCGGAGCTCCCTAGTATATATCTATACTAATAAAAGGCAAAGCCCTCACTGACTCACTCACTGACTGACTCACTCATCACTAATTCTCCAACTTTCCGTGTAGGTGGAAGGCTGAAATTTGGCAGGCTCATTCCTTACAGCTTACTTACAAAAGTTAGGCAGGTTGCATTTCGAAATTCTATGCGTAATGGTCATAACTGGAACCTCTTTTTTGTCCATATACTGTAATAGACTGCAGCTCGATGGCCGTGGTTGGCGGAGTTGCGTATCG
This sequence comes from Erpetoichthys calabaricus, assembly GCF_900747795.2. Classification (NCBI taxonomy): domain Eukaryota; kingdom Metazoa; phylum Chordata; class Cladistia; order Polypteriformes; family Polypteridae; genus Erpetoichthys; species Erpetoichthys calabaricus. Next base: position 184,663,531 of record NC_041398.2, read on the forward strand.
TGTCATCACGCCTCCCACGTAATCACGTGATCTGACTATGAATGCAGTACGTAGAAAACAAGGAAGAGCCCCAAAGAGCGCTGAAGAAAACATTCATTACACAATTGAGAAGGCAGCGAAACAATAAGAAGCGAGCGAGTGACGCATACAAGCATATTCATAAGTGCAGCTACTGCGGAAACAAAGCACGGTGTAAACCGTAAGTTTAAATTAAGTTTATAGAAACACTCCCGCTGCCGTTTGCAATACCATATTCGCGACATACAAGTTTAATGAGAAGACACGAGGTATAAACGAGACTTTGGATCACTTTGTAACGGAGTTAAAATTGCTATAGCGAGAAACTTTTAAGTGCCGGGTCTTAGCTAACATTAAATAAAGCCGTGGACATCGCAACATCACACAAGAGAGTGGCTCACGTGAACTGACTGAACGCAGCACGAGTCATCACTTCGATGAATCAAACCTGTTCAAAAAACACATTACACAATTGATAATGTAGGAAAAGAATATGAAGCGACTGACGCATACAGACATATTCATGAGTGCAGGTACTTCGGAAACAAAGCACCGTGTAAACCTAAAGTTTAAATTAAGTTCATAGACCTACAAAAGGTTGCCATTGATTTGAGGCAAGATTGCTTTTCTCCTGTACAACTATACGTTGCATTCTCAACAGTAAGCTTGCACGGCTTGGTCATATTACAACCGGAGTGCTGAACTGACAACGTGGTATACAAAGAGAACTATAACAATCGAAATAAACGAACAATAAAATAGCGGAGAACCCGTGGATTAAATAAAAAGGCTGCTTCCTTGGCGAAGCAAGGAAAAATGATGACCTTATATGGCGTTCGTTTATAAAACAGCGGAGAAGCTGTGTAAAGGCTGCTTCACAAAAAAACAGCAGAGTGCCTTATATGCGCAGGCAGTCAGCTAAAGAAGGGAATCAATAAATAACTATAATCGTAATAAATGAACAAAAAATAGCGGAGAATCCACGGATTACATAAAGGAAATGGGTACCTGAACAGAAAAGTGAGTCTCAAATAGCTACACAATAACTATAACAATCGTAATAAACGAACAATAAAACAATACAGAACCGCTAAGCAAGGAGAAAGGACGGCCTTATATGGCGTTCGTTTATAAAACAGCGGAGAGGCTGTGTAAAGGCAGCTTCACAAAAAAACAGATCCTTAACAAATTGTTATTGGTATATTTTCCCTCAATTTAAAAAGGTTTTCTTTTCTTTTTAATAAAAATTTAAAAGCAGTACTTCACCGCTGCGAAGCGCAGGGATTTGGCTATATATATATATGTGTGTGTAGATATGTATATATGTATATATATGTGAATGTATGTATGTACAGTGGTGTGAAAAACTATTTGCCCCCTTCCTGATTTCTTATTCTTTTGCATGTTTGTCACACAAAATGTTTCTGATCATCAAACACATTTAACCATTAGTCAAATATAACACAAGTAAACACAAAATGCAGTTTGTAAATGGTGGTTTTTATTATTTAGGGAGAAAAAAAAATCCAAACCTACATGGCCCTGTGTGAAAAAGTAATTGCCCCCTGAACCTAATAACTGGTTGGGCCACCCTTAGCAGCAATAACTGCAATCAAGCGTTTGCGATAACTTGCAATGAGTCTTTTACAGCGCTCTGGAGGAATTTTGGCCCACTCATCTTTGCAAAATTGTTGTAATTCAGCTTTATTTGAGGGTTTTCTAGCATGAACCGCCTTTTTAAGGTCATGCCATAGCATCTCAATTGGATTCAGGTCAGGACTTTGACTAGGCCACTCCAAAGTCTTCATTTTGTTTTTCTTCAGCCATTCAGAGGTGGATTTGCTGGTGTGTTTTGGGTCATTGTCCTGTTGCAGCACCCAAGTTCGCTTCAGCTTGAGTTGACGAACAGCTGGCCGGACATTCTCCTTCAGGATTTTTTGGTAGACAGTAGAATTCATGGTTCCATCTATCACAGCAAGCCTTCCAGGTCCTGAAGCAGCAAAACAACCCCAGACCATCACACTACCACCACCATATTTTACTGTTGGTATGATGTTCTTTTTCTGAAATGCTGTGTTCCTTTTACGCCAGATGTAACGGGACATTTGCCTTCCAAAAAGTTCAACTTTTGACTCATCAGTCCACAAGGTATTTTCCCAAAAGTCTTGGCAATCATTGAGATGTTTCTTAGCAAAATTGAGACGAGCCCTAATGTTCTTTTTGCTTAACAGTGGTTTGCGTCTTGGAAATCTGCTATGCAGGCCGTTTTTGCCCAGTCTCTATCTTATGGTGGAGTCGTGAACACTGACCTTAATTGAGGCAAGTGAGGCCTGCAGTTCTTTAGACGTTGTCCTGGGGTCTTTTGTGACCTCTCGGATGAGTCGTCTCTGCGCTCTTGGGGTAATTTTGGTCGGCCGGCCACTCCTGGGAAGGTTCACCACTGTTCCATGTTTTTGCCATTTGTGGATAATGGCTCTCACTGTGGT